>NW_019213296.1:0-157172 GCF_002532875.2 Varroa jacobsoni | reverse complement strand
TATATATTATAATTTTCTTTATCCGCTAAGCGTGATAATATGATCAGTAGCGAACATTCGTTCATGTTTTACAAAATTCTATGAGACCAATCGGAAGTAATTACGCACTTCACTTGGAGGAATACAAGAAAGCAACGTCAGCCAATCAGAAACGCAACGAAAATAACAAATGCCTTTACCTAAAAGTTCGAGGGCGTCTTCGACATCCATGGGTTCCCATTGACGCATTAGTTCGAGGGCTTGAAACGTCTCTTCGTCGACATCCCACCGTACACAATGGACGAACTTAGCCAAAGCTTTCTTTTGATCTTTAAGGTAAAACCTGTAATAGGCGAAAAACCCTTTATTATATTCGAAAGTGCACTGTGGAATAACTTGGTTGGATCAATTTGCTACCTTATAATAAGTAATACAGTCTTGATGACTATTTTAATACTTTACGACGGTACGTGCTTCGGACAAGTGATCCGTGGGCTCGTCTCTCATCACTGAATAAACTGATGAGGATTTTTTTGTGTGTTAAATGATAATAAGCACCTGAACTTCCATACGAGATCTTGCTCGTCTGCCGTAAGCGGTGTTGTAGAGCACTTGTTGACAATTCGATTAAGCTGATCTCGGATGTTCGCATTTGGCTTGAGATCTTTATCGATCAGCTGGGTGCGTTGATTTCGAGATAATTTATGATGTTTATCCTCTACCAGATTTTCCTGCAATCGAAATAGGCAAACGCTTTTTTGCCTGGAAAGTGTTTTTTGCTTTGGAAAGTGATAATTGCGCCTTGATAAGTTGTTCAAATATATACACAATTATGGCTCACGCACGTTAACATGCAAAATGTACGCGTTAATGATTTCTCTCACAGATATTACCCATGCTATAAGAAGTGACCTGTGAACGGCACGGCACTTACATGCCAAACATCTGGGTCGAACATGGTGGCTAACTTTGCTTCGCTAGGGCGTGCAGCCGAGTCTTCTTTTGGGGGCCAAGGAAGGTTATTGTGGCATTGTGTGTCAAGATCTTTTTCAAAATATACGACCATATGCTCAATATCATGGTATACCACGCGGGGAAACTCGATCATTAGGAACATCTGGAAGAATGGCATTAACGCAAACAAAAGTCGAGACTAAAAGTTAAAAGCGGTAACTTAATTAACGTACTCCGATTTAATCACATTGCTGGTTTCTCCATTTATTAGAATGTATTATATACAAGTAAATGGTACTTTCGTCAAGTTTTCCTCCCTTATTGGGCTACTCTAACTAAACAGTTGTAACTCACTTGCTGCGATTTTTTTTTCTCGTTGTTATTCAATATCTCAATCTCACGGAACGTCAGCCTGTCCATCCAATCTACCCGCGCCATTTCGCCATTATGATGCTTTTTTGTTAACTGAAAATGAATTCAACAGCCATAAAAAGGTATGACAAAGCAAGAAAGCAACCGAACGAAGACAAGGATTTAACTATTGCCGTCATGGAGACGTGTCTTCTTCATCATCAAGGTGACGTCATTTGGTTCAGATGTTTATAGATAAGATGCTGTGCAATTAACTGATACCATTTCCGCCATATGTATGTAATATACCGTAGGGTAAAATAGTCTATAACATATGAAGGTCACGTATATATTTTTCTTGGTCTCAACTGTCGAATTCTAGAAGCCAAGTTTGTATCTCGAAATGAAGACTTTGCTTTTATATCCCGATACCATGATAACAAAAACAAAACCTGTTTTTACCTTTATGAGCCGAGCCATTTCATCTTTAGCACCTGAAATCTTTCCTGGTGTTGACGTCGAACTCGAACCATCCGCTTTTGAGTTCCCCCACAGTTTAAGGTCGTGCATTCCCTGGCGCATCGCACCTAATATTGTAACGCACGGACAACATGAATAAAATAATATGCGTTTATAAAGTATTAAAACTGGAACTTAAAATCGCCTTATGTTTATAGCAAATTTCCCTATAATTTTTATTTCGAATTGAAATAAATTTTGGATGAATGATGACGTGACGTTGTTCGCGAAGTTTTGATAAAAAGAATACACATAATTACCGTAAACAAGTACGATAACATAACAATACTGGTATTTATTATTAAGGTTCTTTATTAAAGGTTTATCTAACAATAGGAATGGGTATAATATGACCTCCAGTAGGTCCTCAAAGTAATTAAATACAGTAATTTATTACCATCACAATTTATAATTACATGATCACATGCAAACCTTATCACATAAAGCTGTATTCATAATTTCCTCGGAAATCTCTTTTGAATTAGCTCTATCTATACTACTTTTATTTCTAAAAGAACTTAGACGAATTGAGCACAGTGGCGCCTGTGCACGATGTCAACTAGCTGTCCCGAACTTAATACGATGCCTTGTCCAAAACGTCAGCGTTTCCGCAATTATCGGCGCTAGGTCGTTCTGTCTACATTAATCCAATCATAAGCGTAGACATGATTATTTATTTATATCTCAGTTTACGCTAATTGGTTATACGCCAATTAGAGATCACGAGTTCGTTTTCAGCGCCATTTTTTCAATAAAAGAATCGGCAACATGACCGTAATATTACGTGTTTTTAAATAAAAAGGACGATACCGCCATTTCGAAAAGACATTCGTTGGGATATTCTTCCTATGCTTTTTCGATATATTCTAGTGTTGAGAGAATGGTAACTTACATTTGATAGCGACAAACAAATATATAATTCTGACTGGAAATTATGTATAATACGTTTATGTGAAGTTAGGATAAGACATGCCATGTTTGTTGAAAATTGATACTGTAGTTCCGCCTACTGGTACAGCGGTCTTAGGGCCGTGAAGATCCCAGACGGTGAAGGCTAACTGGGCATCACGAGGCAAATCCGAGAATTTCAGAGGAAGTGTCAACCACTCGTTCCAGCTGCAATACGATTCAATATTCAATCAAGTGCGAAGATTAACGTACGCAATATGGTAATGTATCGAAAATTATTAGTAACTCAAGTCATCAATTTTCATTGCGGTGTAACAACTGTACGTCTTGTAGCAACGAGATATCAACCATTAATTTGCTGCTTATTTACAATAGTAATCATACTGAAAAAGCGAAACAGTTCCAGGTCCACACGAATTCTTACTAAACCTCACCAAAATTTTTCCATCGTAAGCTACCGTTCAGATCAGTAACTGGATCTAGTAAGCATAACGCCTTATTATACCATTTGTAAAACCCTTATTACTATTGAATCACGAAATACAGCATAGGCAAGCTAAATCATTGCATCAACCTTGGAGCAAGACCCACTGAGGGTAATCAGTCTATAGGAGACAAAATATTACGGAGACCACCGAAACTGAACAAAACGAAATTAGTCTCAGACGAAGGCGCTCGTTTCCTCAATATCGACAAGTTGGTTGTTTTGAAAAAATATTAGGATATTTCATTAAAAACAGGAATGAACCAAATATGTGAACCCGATCGTTAACTAAATTTTCAAAGAAAAAAACGTGGCACTAGAAGAAACCAAATAGTCGTCACGGAAAATCCTTGCAAGGATTAGAATAGTTTAGCTGAATGAATGGCAAACTAAAATGCTATTTCAATAAGCAACAACATACTTGTATCGCGTTGTAAACGGCTTGTACGATGTTTGCGTTGGCAAGGCAAGACTGCGTCCGTCGGAAAAGATTTCGACCGTGACAACAAGGTCGGAAACGAGGCTTTGCTTTTCAGCATCTCCCCACGTCAACAGTAGCTGATTACGTCGCAAGAGAGGATTTTGAATCAGATCCTGATACGGTGGACGTGGCCGATCGCCTTCCAGAGTACCCCTGAAATACAAAATACACAACAAAATTTAAACAAATGAAGAATAGAACAGACAAGTAGATATCGAGAGTTATAAGAGGGCATTCCCAATAAAAACACGTTTAAAAAGCACACATCTCTAAACTAGAGTATCGATAAAATACAATGGATACTCGCGCCTCTAGTTTTCAATTGGTAAACTTCTGCTTAAATCCATGGTGGTTGACTTCGCTCGACCTTTGCTAGAAGTTATGCATATTAGAAGTATTTTAACGTTAGTACTTCTACCGTTAGTCAGGTAACTAGTTGGCTGAGCTGCTGTCTCTGAGATTAGCCACTGGATCATTCAACTACTCATCTATTTCCGTCACCCAAAGACACTATGTTGCAGAATGTATTTAATTACATCGTATAATATGAGTATAACATTTTGTTGCTTTCTGTCAGTTGTACGAGTCCCTATAGTAACAGAATGGCATGGGGGTGTCACTAAGACACCCGGAAAGCTTAACTTCAAGTCTAACTTGCTTTAGCCTTCAGATATATCAGTAGCGTAGTGTTCGGCGGAGAGTCTTCTTTCAGTCGCACCATTTTTCCAGGTATCGCTTCATTGAGCTGTCTAGACTTGTCATTTGGTACCATTTTTGTAGCATTCTATTATTCGTGCATAGATCCTTTATAGCTGCAATCTATTAAAAAGTCTGCATGTTGAATTCTGGAATGAGACATGACACTGATCAGTCATTGAAACTTGTACGTTTTCATCAGCAGTTATAATGTTATTAAGGGCGAGTGTGATTATATATTCATTTATTGTTCGTGTTAAGTTGTCCTACTATAGTCGGCTTTGAAGAAGTTACCAATGCCTTTTAAATGGCAATTTAACATCAATGCCTGTCGTTAATGGACGAAACAAGCTCAACCCGCGCCGCCAATATCGCACGGATTACTTGTCATAATCAATAAAATTTGACTCGTATCGATAGACTTAAGTACGTTGTGACTATGGGTAAGCAGTCAACATCAGGTTGACCCTAGACTGTCCCCACGTTGTTCCATATATTGTAAGTTACCACAAAATTGCCACGAAATGAACGGATTAGCTGTTTATATGGCTTTATCGTGTCGCCGCTGTTTGTTTGCGTGTAAAGCAACGAATGCACTCTGTGTGTCCTGATCCGTTATTTACTGTATAACAACCAGTTCGCGTTTGTTTTGAGGATTACTAAATGAAATGCCGGAATAATAATGAGCTTATGCAAATCGCAGCTCACGTCTATACTTCCCAGTACTTTCTCGCATCTTGTAGCTCTACGTATATAAGGAAATGCAGAGTACATTTCATATGATAGCCTCGTGAAGAAACGTATACTCTGTGGCCTAATCATTCACTACTGCTGTTTCGATTGTTGTCATTATTTTGTTTGATTGTATGTCATAAGCACACCTGGCTGCAGCCCGGTTGTAAGACTTGCAATCACAGCAACAGAGACAACTTACACAGCAGAATGTTTAAAGCGACTACCATCATTGTCATTAAACGTTTCCCTGTTTCCATTACAATTCCTTACACTTTAATTTTGAAACGGGCGTCGAGATCGGATGAGTAAACATATCGAAGCAGTTGACTGGTCGGTTCGCCATCCAGGAAATTCATCTCTCAGTACCGCTGTCGAGGCTTTTTGCCCCTCTAGGGCTTGGCATGCCCCGTTCTTCGCACAGACTTGCCGTTTTGTTTCTCCTTCCCGGCCGCGGGCCAGGGTCTCAGGAATTTCAAGCCAATTACGTCTTTGCAACGACGACACACGCGCAACCACAGTCCAGGCGAGAACTTCCTAAACGTTACCACCTTCTAAGGGCTGTTAGAACGCACATCCACACGAACAAAAATTACTCGAACTTCACACGCGATCGGTCACCAGTAACCGGATAGTGCTTTTCAAAGCAAATCGAGCGAGTAGAATTTACTGAGAGCGGAACTGAGCTCGACAGATATGATCAGCAATGAAACATCTCGGCGCACTCCATAACTTTTACCGAAACTAGAAAACTCCTCGTTTCACATACGCACACACACACGCACCCACACGCCAGAATGAATATATACGATGTATAGACTCGTACTTGTCGTGCTCGATTCGAGCACTCAATTTTACTGAGACAACTTACGAACACCTGGATGTCAACATGGACGATTGAACGCATTTCTGGTTCGACCCTTAACGAACTTCAAAGAGTCCTTATTGGCGGGCTGTTTGTGTGTGAGCGGAAAGGGCACCCTCCCTGCGAATGGGAATGCGCTAACGCGGTTCGTTTGAAAATTACTTTCCCCAAATATGGTCAAAAAAGAAAGGTCAATTACAGTCGGGATAGTATCTGATGTCTAGATGCTACGAACTGTGCTTAACTTTGAATATTCTAGAAAATACAGTCGTAGCCAAGCCAGAAACCTCCGCTCCTTAGAGACGATCCATCGAGACGTGCTATACTATATGTGTAGTGATATGAAGGATGTTTTTTTTCGATGTTATTGCTGGCAAAAAACGGTTAAGGTTCTGTTGTGGTATTCACATCGGGCCTTGATGAACTGTTCGAACTCATGTTAATCATGTTAACTCATGAAATTCAAATACTGAGGTAAGCTGCCCAAAAATGAGCCCTTGGCAAACCCTAGCAGGTGAGGACCCGCAAGCTGGATACTAACTACATCTCTATTGTAAAATGCGTCATTCGGATCAGCTGCCAGCAAACAATTATGGCGACTGGTTGCGCTTTGGGAAGTTCATGGTATCAATGTAATTATTAGCAATTTACACGTAAAAGCCTTTTACGTCGGTTCGGGCACGTTAACATAGTGAGCTCAAATGCTAGAAAATAGAATGGCATACAATTTTGATAAAAAATTAACCTTATTTCTACAAGAAGAGAAACAAGCTATGAAATAGTGGTATACCTGTCAAGGTAGGATAGAGAAAGCTAATACTCGCAAAAATATTAACTTAATTAAAAGTATTCAACAGCTATCGATAATGACGAGCTAGTTTTACCAGTCAGCCCGTGGGCCCTCTGCCCTCGGTTACAATAATATCGGCGGTGCATAGAGCAGGTTATGTTAATAAAGATCATATGTTTTTATTGAGTAACTTTCCTTTTTTATTGCCGTACATTAAGTGTCTGTCTATGCTACAATATGAGCTCTGCGCCTCCGTAGAATATCGCTTAGTTGTCAAAAGAAATTCGTCCAAAATTGTAGCTCGTCTCTTTTCATAGCATAGAGACAGGACATTTAGACAATCACGAACACACATGAACAGTTAACTACTGAGCCTTATCTGCCTACGTATTCATTAATAAAATAGAATGTTTCGACTTGAGCATCAATTAACCTGAACAGCAAATTAGTGTTACACCCATTGTAGATAACCCTGTCAAATACATCTTTCTATAATACCTTTAAATACTATAAATAGGTACTCAACCCGACGGTTATCCTAGGCCATGTCGTGACCAGGGGCTTAAATATAGAGGCAAGAAGTACAAAGATAAATAGGATTAAATCGACCATGAAAGCATATGATAGCTCGTGTGAAATTAAAAGAAAATATATATTTTGCTTCCAAGACTTGCTTGTAGGTGGCACAGATCTAAAATGGCATTTCAGCATAACAAAGATAATGATTTCCATACGGTTCACAAAAGCAGAGACTAAAAAGTAGTAGGGTAACGCAAAGCAACAAGGACAACGAAAAACATATTAAGGCTTATGTCAAGTACAAGCTATTCGATTACAATAGTTCCATAGTAGAATTAGTAGAGAAGGTTTTCCCGTTATTGCGTTTACGTCAACTGCGTAAGCGAATGTAGCAACTTAGAATAAGAACTAGTTGAATTTGACCAAATATTGGTGTTTTTTGGTTAAACTTGAAAGCCAATACAAAGCACACCACATTAGGGTCATTTACAGTCACTATACGGAATGATATGGTGCTACTTGAGCGGAACTGACAAGTAATTGTTTTACTTTCAAGTTGTTTGCAATTCAATTGCGATATTTATGTATTTTTTAACAGTATTTTATTATATTTAGCATCTCCTGTCGTGAAAAGGTGTTACTAGGCGACGCTGGCGCCATCTATAGATTGCAAAACAAACCATATATTACGTACAGTGCATTGAAAAAACATGGATATATTGCCATTATTAACATTATTGAATGAATGATTCGTTTATAGATACCTCTTCAGAGTTTTTTCGATTGTAGCTCATTGAGCTACGCCTTCACGTTTGCCAAGTTTTCATTGAAAGACATGTTTTTCCCGTGTTTTTTTTGACTGGACGTCAATAATCAAGTTAACTAACGCTCTAATCTTTGGTTCGCCGTGATAATGCATAGTATCCAATATACAAGTGATCCACTACAACTAATCACCTGCGATAGAGAGCAGGCCGTTACCTTAGCCACCTGCAGCACAAATAACTGATTTAGGTCGACGTACAACGGTTTTTAGAAGACCTCGAATTGAACTTCTCTATATCGGGAGAGAATGACATCACTGAACGTATTTGTTTTTGTGCTTCGTTCAACACGTCCTAACGAAGTCCTCAGTTGTTTTAAGAGTCCTGTTTCATTCATAATTCTATTAACTGTGATCCTTACGAGTCGATAAAACAACACTAGCTTCCGGAAGTTTACAGTCGTAAAAGTTTCTATGTAGCTACGATAAACATGAGAGTCAGGACAAGTTCAAGTACATGTGGCTATTTTTACAATTGAAGATTTACCCTTTCCAAAAGTAAAGACTTCATCGCACTACAGCAGGTAGAGCCGGTTCCATCTGTAAGCGACGATTAGACTTCTAGCTTACCACTTTTAAAATAAAAAAGTTACGCATCCAAATCTGACTTGTAGTGTTGGTATACACCGTTCAGAAGGTGTCTCATTAAATAGCTTCACGATGTGATTTTTCCATCTCGACGAGTTCACGCCACAGCAGACTTTGCCTTACTATATACAGAGCTTAATTATTTAATTGCTTTGCATGTTCTTGACAATTCAGGATTTGTTCGGTAAACAGCTATTTTTGCAAAATGTAGTTGAAAGAGACGTTAGCCGTTTTACCGCACTAGATGCTTATTCAGTTTCTAAAGGCTACACCTCATAGTTACCTTAAAGTATATTAGTAGTGTCCCTTCACAGCTGACAGTTTTTCCTTTTTGAGCAGACCTCGAAACCGCCGTTCGTTGCATTGCTGCAAGAACCTTCTGTCAGGATAACAAAAGGCAGGAGAACTGAGTATCGTGTTTACCGCTTTTTTGGGTCCCTCTGATTAGTTGACGAATGTGTGGCCACTGTATGATCGCGAGAAGAACTCCAAAGGCTGTCCTGTCCAAAGGCTGAGGTATTTTCGGTGCTTCCACGCTACTACTCGCACAATCAAAACGAAAAATTAAGAAATATACGTCCACGTGCCAATATTACAGAGATATTCCGATAGGAATTCGAGAAGGAGGTACGCGTTTGTTCTTTTGTATCTAAACAACCTCACCATTTAGTGATTGGTATGCCGAAATAGTAAAAAGAGTACAACTAATAATACTATGATTACCTGATCGAAAAGACTTATTAAGATGAATATTTTTCCTGGTTGAAGATACGCAGATATTTGACGAGAGACTGCGGAAGTCGTCTTTAAGCGTTCAATGTACAGTAAAATCTCATCGATCAAACAGCGAAGCGAAATATAAACTACTGCCTTGCTTATCTATTGATTATAGGTTGTTATACTATTTGACAAGTGTTGAAAATCGTAATAATAATATATACGAGATTAGTATAATAGTATATACGAGATTTTTTACTTCAAATTTCATTTCAAGTTAAATGTATGAATGAATTACGCCATCTAGCCAATATTACATAATCAAATAAAAATAATTCAAGAACAATGTACCATTACTTCGATACTTCCCAACTGAGTCACTCACTGAAGGAGATCCGCAATTACGTACGTACGGTCGTCGTCCACTCCCTGCACGAGACTCGGATTCTAAGCGACAGGTCCAGGTCATCGACATATTGTAAGACAATTCGGATCTATTCAAAAGGAGTTAGCGAGCAGCTTTTAACATTTATGCATTATAGGTGCAAGGTTAGTTTTACCTTTATGCACAACTTTATTCAACTGACCTTGCCACTGGTCCTATTATTATCTAAACAGTAAATGATTCGTACAGACCCCGTTAAATAGTATTAGGGGACTATTATGATCATTTAATACGAGACCACTCTTTCTGAGCATCTTGATGACGCATCATTTCGACAAAGGCGATTCACCTTCTTTAGTTTATGGTAATACTGAATGAGGGATAATGGCTAAGATAAGAACGTGTGCATATGCGTACCAGCAAATATGTGTTCGGTGAATGATCTCCTAAAGCGACTCCTGAGTGCATCGTCCTTCTCGCAGCTTTTGCCACCCTTCCTAGGGCAGCAAACGCCAGCCAGGCTGCTCGGGTTGAAAATCATCCTATCTTTCGGGGAGACGGAACTACTCTTGGGGCAAATTTATTTCGCCTATTTCCCTGCGATAGCCTATGAACTTTCCTGTATATCTATAGATTCCCTTCAGTCCATTTCGCCTTTCATGTTGGGTCTATCATTCATCCTTTTGGCAGGTACCATGAAATATTCGCGCCCTTCGGCCTCGCACACAACCGTACACGGGCAACGATGAGGAAGAGATCGCATATGAATGGAACCGCCTCAACTGCACCGTTAAGCAGCAAGCGAGGTAGTCATTGCTGTTATATCTCAATGGCAGGAGTTCGGTGATAGAGCAAGCGCGTGCATCGTGATGGACAGCACAGCCGTGCGACGCCCCGTTCACTTGGGGCTGTTGGTGGAGGAAGACAGAAAAAATCAAAGACCCCAAACCACTACAGTATTCTATTTAGAGTTGCCCTTACATGTTTTTTTTTGCAACTCCGATTATTCCTATCACTCGTATAACCCTAATGGGCCACAGACTGTTTTCTATCAAATTTTGCTGAGCGTAGCAGTACACTGAGGACCCATACTATCGCCCAGATCCTCTGATGAACTGTTGTCTGCTGGCTTTGCCATTACAGCAAAAGCCGTAGCGATGGCACAAGGAACCGGTAGATCCCCAAGTAGTGAACGGTGGTTAGGGGAACGAATAGAAAGAGGATAAGGGCAAAATGCGAACATAAAATACTTGATTGAAGAAGGATCTAAATTCGATAAAGGCGATGATCTCCTATGCGGGCGTAGACGCTCGACTTGGGAACGTCGAGCCTTTGCCTCTGTGGAGCGGAGCGCTGGCGGCGACACCCAACAACGTCGTCTTCCGCCAGGCTGAACTCGAGAAGCAGGAACTATAGGCCCAATCTGGCTTCGGTGGGCGGGAGGGTTAAACGGTAAGAGGCGATTTCGCTGGAGTGGTCCCTGCGAAAGATTTCTCCATTGTCGTCTGTTTGTTCGGCACTAGCTTTGCGGCTGAAAGGGGATTTAGGGATATTCCTCTGTCGGAGAGCTTTTCCGCTAAAGTAGGGTCGTAGAGTGAGGGGTAACGGGAGAGATGACGCGCGAACGGATTTTAGACGGGAAGGGTCGTCAACGGGGTCAGATCAGCGAAAAAGGCATGAGTTGGAGGCTCAAAAAAGGGTGCCTCGTATTGGAACCCGTTTTTGGGTGGAAAGGCTTGATCCCACCAAAATACTTGATAGCCAGCATAGTTGTCCTAGATTAGGTTAAGAATTATAGTGCATTTGATAATTCGAAGGAGACAAATTTATCAAACGTTAGCAAGCAGTTCGGAAACGTTGAGCGTTGCCCAGAAGGTACAAATTTTGCTCAGTCGTTGATTTTGAAATACGTACTCGCCATGTAGGCATAGCCATATTTATTTATAGCAACATATAGATCAAACGTCAAACGATTCCTTATATGTTAATTAGTACAAAAGACAAGCTGAAAAACGGGATGCCAAAGAATACGTTCAGCATTACAAGATAAGTGATAATAGCAGCCCGTCATGGCAATGACTCGGGGCCTAATTACGCACCTGTTCATTGAAGACAGAAACCAGTAATTTCTGCACGCGGCACCGTACGTGAATTAACCTGTTCACCACCTCTCTGCCGACACGTGCACGTAGGGGAACCTATTTTGCATTGATTTAAATGTTGGCGGGTTTCTCCTTGCCTATCAACTTCCTCGTTTGGCCCACCCCTTAACTTCCGGTCCGATCCAGAAGATGACACTCCACCTAAAAGTGCTTAAAATGATCCCCCATCCCCTGCCTCCGCCGGCAGTATCGCATTCTCCGTCCTATTCATCATACAGCAGATACAATCTCGTCGGTGGCTGCGTTCAACCCACACAGTGCCGTAGGGTAGGTGTTGGCAAAGGCGTCAGTTGTATCATTCGCTGGCAATTTTCTTCTTATCATAGGGTCGTTATCATCTATTGGGTCACATATATCTTGCATAGACGGCAATGATGATACGAGTAGTCCATGTTAAGTAGTGCACGCAAGATAGAGAAGCGGGCTTTTCACAGATGTCCGTATGCCGATGAGATTGAAGGCTCGACTGCGCTTTATGAGGGATGTATACGCATTTGAATTTCCGCGCCTCACATCTGGGACGACCAACATGAAGATCGTCTCTGATGAAATGATTCTGTATACGAGAGCCGCTTTTTACGCTTCGCTTGAACACACAAAGGGGATGTGGTTTGTGCGGTAGTTTTAAGTAAAGATTTTTTTTCATTTTGCTGCTGTTACTAGCGAAAGCATGGTCTCTTGTCGGTCTTGGAAGTAACTGCGTGCAAAAAAACTGATGACGTTCGCATCGGTCCAGTATTTGCATTGTATAATGATGTGTGATCTAGTCAATTATATACTGTATATATTGTATAGAAGTGTATTTGATATATGGTGAAATATGTGACAATGAAAGCTAAACTATGCACGTTTACATGCGCATAAAGGCTTAGCTATGTAAGTTAGAAGTAGTGAGATTTTATCTACTCATACCTAACGTCACGCGTCTCTTAAGACGTTTAAACTTCTCATATTGTCGCCTGTTTTTTAGATAGATTCTTTGTAATCCATGTACACAGCTTGGCAAATGCGATAATGCAACCGACCTTACTTTTATAGCTCTTTGCCTTAGCTTCTTTTAGTTACGACTGGTTAACCTATAACTTAATATTTCTTGTATATATCCGTGCGTATACAACTCACTGAATCCACTGTTTTCTCTTTTGTGTTAATTCCAGAGGTTCGAGCCTGTCCCGCGCGTACTACGAATTCGGTTCTTGATACTGATTGCTTTTGTACCAGCTATTAGAATGCCAAGCCTTTCGATTAGTTCTGTATAGATATCTGCTTAAGTACACATCTGCGTAACATACACCTTCATCGAGGTCTGTCTACGACCGTTTCCGGGCGGTAGCAACGTTTTGATAGCTCTGCCGGAGCCCGCAATTCGGCGAAGGGCTATGCCCTCTTCTAACCTCGTCTCACCTCTAACAGTCTTGACACAGAACCCATGTACTAGACATCACTGAGCCCTTTCATGTATTCCGTCATGTCTGAAAGTGCACAAACACGCACGGAAGGTAGCATACGACCGTGACAAACTGAAAGGTGACTAGGACGGGGACGGTGATGCTAATCTTGATGCTTCTTCTTGTGTTTTAGTTTGAGAAACACACATTAACATGTGCAAACAATGCTTTGTCAATAAAGATGAGACTATTATTGCCACAGTATAACATCTTGAATTAACAGTTTTGTCTTAGCCAGCCTAACGACGCATGGCTAAACGTCCTAGCAGTTGTGTCGAATAAGCGATTAGGTAGATCACTATCCACTATTGTTGTTCTGAGTATGTTTATATGTTTGCACAACATACGCCCGTTCTAATAACGAGCGTTTGGCGGAACCATTGCTGACGTTCTAGTTGTGCATCGCTTCTCGTTTTTTGCCTCCGTTCGCTCTCTCAGACCGCCTCTACGCCGTTAGCACGAATAATGAAATAAGTCCCCTCCCTCCCCTCAATCCATTCGTCGTTCTAGTTAGCGGTACGATGGTAGAAACGTGATCATGGCCACCGGTGATCATCGTTACATCGTCGTTAGTGTCAGGTGCCGTAATGGCCGACATCGCCCCCGACCATAAAGGGTGACCGTCAGATGACGGGGGCCACAAAGGATCCGACGAGGCCGGCAGCTTCAAGCGATCCGTTCATCGTACAACTGCGCGCGAGTTACACACAGCCTGAGATCAAAGGGGCCACCCGCCCGGTAAAGTCGCCCGAAGGCCTGCTTAGGCTTTTTTCGGCCCATATTCCCACTTCTTCCTTTTTGCCTGTCCGTTTTCCTTTGTACGAGCAATCTCTGGGCTATGACTTGCATAACCTGTTGGCCGAAGATCTAACCCTACACTCATAGAACAAAAGCTAATCTAAAGGAAGCATACATGGCGGAAGACGCGCATATTGATGGTGTTAGCTAGCAGCAGAACGCAACAACTCAACAGCGCCCATTATTTAATGCGGAATTTCCTTCTTGTTTCGGACCTTCAGAGCTGCTACCTTCAAGGCACATAACCGGTCCAAGTAAATTGTTCAAGCCTGTTTCCTTTACAGGAAAAGGTAGGTGGTTGCAGTGTATACGACACCCTGCATGCATAAACGTATTCGCCCCATACACGGGTTCTTATGCAGTTATTTAGATACGATAGTGCATGACCAGGCTTAACTTTGATATCTGCAGAAAGGATATGTATTTTTACGTATGTCTGGCAAGAAGTTGGGCCTCTAAAGTAGACTCCGTGTTTATAACTGATTACCGATTGCGCGGTCCACCATATTTTTACGCCTCGCACAAAAACCATAATAATAACAATAACAACGGCCCAAGATCTATCATGATAATACGTTGTGATTGGTTCTATTGTGTATTCGCTTGAGCGCTTCATGCATAGAGAAGAAACTGGCTTGCAACCAGTATAACGTTTTGAACGTAATACACACATGCAGCCCTACCTTGTCTGAAATGATTTGCCTTATGACCTAACCTAAAGAACCCCAAACTGTATGTTTATCTCAATAGCCTGCTGTTTGTTTTCGTATCGGCGTTTCTTGTGTGATGTAGCTCCCAAAACGTCACCCCGCTGGCGTGGGGTCCTCGGAACGTTTGTGTGACATAGTAGTAGTACCCAGTGACACGTAGGGAAGTTTGTCTCTTGCGATTAAACGTTCCGCTTGTTCGGTCAATGGTCGACTCGTCGATGTTCCTATCGCTTGATTCAGGCAAAATATCAATAAGGTCATGTGGCGACTGGCATACGTTTAACAGTTACAATGAAAGACTCTTTATATACACTATTACGTTATAAAGATTCCTTTGGAAGGGACAAAGCATTGTTGTGTAACGTATCAGAATTAAAAAAAATACGAAGCTTCTTACTTCGAAGAAATGAGCTGTTGGTATTATTCAACGACCGCTGTTATTATAATTATTATATAATAGAGAAGGCGCTACGTCATCAATGAAACATTATATTGTTTTCCATTTTGGGCACGTAGTAATAAATTTCCAGTTATAATTTTAGTTGGACCTAAAGGTGTACTTTGAAAATGCAAGCCAATTATTATTGACAAAACGACATTTACAGAAAACCAATTATTGGCTGAGCCTCTTCTTTAGGTTTACGACCGGACGATTTGATATAAATAAATACGACACGTTAACAATACAATAGGTTTGACACAAATAAAAGCCATTATTGTCAAAATTGTTTACTGTTCGGGGAACATTTGAGACCCATTATTTCAGCCAAAACAGAATGATCAGAAATAAGCTGGGTCATAAAAGTACGATGGTATTCTTTTGTGTATTATTCTACTCTGAAGAATCGGAGCGGGATTTCGTAACCTTTTTATCTTTATTAAATAATGAACAACGACATTTGGTAGATTGTATATGTTAGTTATGACACCAGGGCGGACAAAGAATGATTATAATTTTGTTGAGTTAAGTATCTGGCTAAGTGCTTTGGTTCAATTGAGTTCGCGAGGTTCCACAGTGATTCTTTAATTATCTAAAAATTAACTTGGTGGGAATGTACGCGATAAATATGATTTTCGGGACATTACCCCGATACACAGCCTGGGTATGAAACCCAGGTTGTGCCTTTTTCAGAAAAGTGCATTTGTTAATTTTGCAAGCGATGGATCACCAAAACACTCAAATAAAATACACCATAACTAATCACTATGCATATGCATAGTGACCCGAACCCATTTGGGCTGACAAATGAATTGCTATCGTTTCCGCCATTGTTTACCGAAAATATTCAATCCTTGTTGTTCTACGAATCTTCTTCTTCGTCGTTCGACGAAAGATGCTCATTTATGCTTTCGCACCTAATACTTATCGTTGGGCGTTTCTGCCTGCTTCGCTATGAATGAAGCGACGCTATGAAACATTCAACACGTTGCAACTACATGGAGCAAATACTATGACTACCAATTGTGGAGCAAAAGGTGAACGAAGGTGAAGCAGCATTAAACGAAACAGGCCAACCAGCCTGAACCAAAGTACATCCTATGTATGTATGTATGCATGCATGTACATAAGCAGACGGCGCCCTACAATATAATAGACATAACCATAGGATAGAGTGTTATTCACAGCTATGTTCGTGCGGGTACATTTACACCGAACTATCTACGTAAAGGGGAGTCCTTTTAGGGTGTATCTCTGCAGAAACAACAGTACACCCTACCGGGACTCACGACAACAATTTGGCCTTTCTTCATCATTCTGAATGGGACGTTTGTATCACTTCAAACCCATCTCTAGTAGGAGCTCCTTGAACTACAATATTTCCGCTCTTCGCACGAAAATACAGCGTGGACCGGATGCACAATGATCATTTATCGCGCAGCCGTCCAACCATCTCAGCGAACGTTCACTTCATCCGTGAGCAGAGCCGAGCAATCCCGCTATTGTGTGGCATATATATGTCACTAAACCTAAATTAAATTAAAAGTTTGTCTGTATCTTATGTGGTCTGATAGAACTGCCGCAAACCATTCGCGCTACCGGTACAGATATATATCGTCTTACGAGAAATGCTACGTTGAGTGGCACGCTTTGCAAGGGTCACCGCGCGCGGTTGGCCTTCTGAATTGGTAGGCAGTAGTGGTTCTCGCGTAAATATCACTGTTTTATTAGAATGTGCAGTGACAGTGACTGCCTGCAAAATATCGGCCACGGACTTAATCCAACGCGTGTTTTGCTTTACAATGAACCTTTTGTTGGATCTAAATTGCCTTCTAGGTACCTTGAGCCGTGTGAAGAACGTGTTCAGGAGACATTGCTTCAGGTGCTAATATTTCAGGGCTATAACTTCGCCTATGCGTAGGTTTCTAAGCCAAGAAAATAGAGCTATGCAGAGAGGATATAAAGGGTTAGATTTAGCAGTTCAAAGTGGAGCGTCAAAATGTTCAGATAGGCCGTTCTATCAATGCTGGCTAATTGACCTGAATCTGCTAGAGACCTCATTGACTATAACAGTCATGTCGATTCGCTTGGGTGTTTGCTTTTCAAGGTATGTCCCTCGAACAGGTCACAAGGCTCGTGAACGCGCGCGTCAGAAAACAAAGGTTTTTCCAGGTTGGCTGTTGAACAACAATGGCACATCTGCTGCTCAGACTACTTTATCTGAAAATAGAAACGTCTGTAGTATAGTTAGTCCACAATTTGCACTCTAAGAGCGCTCCAGGGGGGCGAATCTACAGGTGGCGAGTGCGCGGGATCAGTACCTAAAGGACACCATTGGTAATGTTTATGAAAATGCCATCGCTCTGGCTCTACATTGAGGTGAAACATACCTGCACAAGTATCTTATAGCCGTAAGTAAGTTCGAAAAACCATAAAAATATCTGTAAATAAGCAAGATACTTGCTACTAAATAAGCGTTAAAAAGCAATTTGTTATACCTCCGAAATTAGCCGAGACCATTTAATGTGACACTCGCTTACTGCAGCACATGTTTAATTTTCAACGAGTGTCTCTTTTTTTCATTAAAATAACGAAACGGGCTCGGATTACGTTTCCACTTTTGACCGGTGGAGCAAAGTGGTCCGGCACATGATACTAGACGTGTTGCTAAAGCGAAGAAAACCTGCTCATTCTTAGGTGTTACACATAATGGATGCGCACATGTTCCGCTAGTCCATGTGAAAATCTGCAGAAGCAGGACAACGCCGTTCGATGTAGACGCGATGTCTGAAGATGTGAAAATTGACATGGACATACAGAAAGTGTACGGTACACGAGAGCGTACCGTTTCTGGAGGAACGTTATGTTGTCATTTCACCGACTGAACAGGGTGATCGTGGGTGAAGAGTCAAAAGTAAGCCGTTTGCTACCTGTAACATGAGCACAACGAATTAACATAGCCAGCGAGAGTTTCTGCTGGTCCTAGAAATGCCTCTCTACACGTTTTAGCCTATCGCTCCCAACTAGGCCATACACTCGGAGTAGCCCTAGTTAGAGAGACATTTGGACTCACCGGTGGCTGCACGACATGTGCAGACCTGGAAACGCGGGTCGTATGCAGATTTACGTAGAGATCAACAGGACCAGCTCGTCACAACCGACCACTGGGTGTGTGTGCGCCCCACAAGGCTATTTAAGGTCGCTTTCCATTCACGCTGGCTCGTCACGATTGGCACTGACCTGCGCCAGACTGGGTGGCGCTTCACTGGAATGCGTCGAGTAACTTCCACGATTATTTACTTGAGAAGGTTTCTGCTTTTTAGCTTCGATGGCCTCGCTCTCAATTTGGTTAGGCGTATGCACCGAGTAGATTTGGGAGACGAGAATACGATTGAAGCAAAGCAGAGGGGGGCTGTAACGCTAAATTATCGCTGACCGATCGCCTGTCGCCAACGGCCTGGAAACACGACAGGGGCCACGAAGTATCCTAGACGGTTTTAGCTATAGGTTATAAAGAAGACAATAAACGAATCGAGCTTGCTTTTATAAACTATTAAGGCTGAAGGTTCTAGAATCGGGCCATGGAATAGATTTCGTACACGATCGTTGCTCCATAGCCTCCTACCTGGAAATAGTCTAGCGTGCTTCGCGTGTGCTATTATTCCTCCCATATGTATGTGTGACGGTACGAGTCGAAATGGAATTGGCTGGTAATTTTGTCGGTCCTGGCCTGACTATTTTCAATGCCACCTGAATATGATGTAACACCATTCGCTCGTCTCTATACATATATACATACATATATATATATATATATATATATATATATATATCGAGAGAGAAAAAGACAGAGGAGGGCCGTCACTCAGATGGCGAAACAAGGGGTATTCGTGGCTAACTACAGAATTGGAATGAGTCGAGAAAAAGCGGAAAAGGGCACTCGTGAGTTGTGACATTCGAACGGCTGCTTGCGCTTTTTGCTCACGCAATCTGGAAGGAAGTGGTTTGCTAGATCGCGTTACCGCTATGTAGCTGCTATTTGGTACTGTTGATAGGTTTACAATCTATCGTTTTGGCTTTGTCTGTTTGTGCTACATCAGCGTTCTGTCACCATCTGTGGGAGCAGCTGGACTAACATCTTGATTTTTCAAAGCAGGTCGAGGGGTTATCGACTGCATACGCTTGAAGGCAAATGGGCAAAAACTAATTGTATAGTCACCCCACTGGAAATCGAAAACTTGCACGTACTAACTGTGCCGTAATGCCAAAATAATCGTCGTTTGTTCATATTCATCATGAAATAATACACATATCGTACTGAGCCTCTTTATGGTAATGGAAAAACTATCACACGAATCCTTCTTACGAACGCCATGCGGGTATAATTACGAGCCTAATAAGACATGCGTTATAAAAGATGTCTAAACAGTCGCTTAGTTGTGAAGCGTCATTAATATCGAACTTCAGCTACAATATCAATGCTGACCGAACTTAGCTTTGGAAACACTAACCGAGAAGGGCCTATTCCTAAGGACACCTACTGCAGGCGTAGACAACAGTATATTACTCCACAAGAGCTTCTCTTCGATATTTTCAAAAAACATATATATATATATATATTTTTACACAGCAAATCTCCACGTCCGCCATGTTTCTTTTGGGCATACATCATGGCTGAACATAGAACATTTAATTCAGCGTGCATCGAAGTTAATGCTTAACGTCATCTAGCGATCCACGATCGATTTTTTTTATCCTGCTATATCCAGACAGGCCTGGACAGGGTCGTTCGATGGCCACCTCGAAACCTAGCGTACATGTATGACAGCTGCAGAGGCATCACGATCATCAGCATCATCTTTAGCGTCGTGACGATCAGCTGTGGTTGTCGCAAATGAGCTCTCATCAACGTGGAGCAGCGATGATGATGATCAATTAATTAAGCCGGCCTTGATTTCCCCTTATTGATTGTTTACTGTTCACTTCGTTTTATTAAACGCGTACCCAGCCCGTTTTGTCTAGTTACCTTTGGCTTTGATGTTCGATCCTCATTTAGATTTCTATTGGCGCATCTGTTAACATTATACTTGGCTCGCTTCTTTATAACATTTGTTCAATCTATGTCTGTTTGTTCTATTCACGTGTGTTTTTCTCTGGTATTCGTCAAAAACGAGGTCGGCCTTGTCGTGGCCTGCCTCCGCCTTTGTTAGCGATATGTTCGATTAGTATGGATAGCAATGAGAGTTCTTCGCCGCACGACACGATCGCTAAAAGCCGTATAAGGAGACAATCGAAAGCAAAAATGAACATGCAGAAACGTACTCATAAACATACAGGAACGAATGCTACATTAGTTTACGCACTTCTAGTAATTGAAGACTCAAAATCAACAGTCGAATGAGGCCACGAAGACTCGACTGATCTGAAGCACTATACTACCATAAGGACGCCGAACAACTAATATACCCACAGGTCGTCGTTATGGTTCCTGTAGCCGATGAGGCAACTGAATTGCATTAGCGGTATCGACTCGTGACGATAGATCACTTCAAGAGATTTGGAATTTACGACAATGGATGGATTAGTACTGCACAAAAATAAAAAAAAAGTATCTGAAGTTTATTGGTTGTACGCGAAACTTGCTAACAACTCAGTATTAGAAGTTACTTACAAGGAACTTTACCGCTCTCATTTCGGCCACCTAAATTACCAAGAGAGCTACGCGTTTACTCCTAAACGTATTAGGAAACATCGCCCGTTGAAGTGTATCGCCGTTCTATTTGATTTCGTATAGTGGAAACCGCGCGAGCTTTTTCGGCGCCACTTCTTTTGAAAGGGATCCGTTATACATAATGATTACAGTGTTTCGCTGAAATCTATGAATGTTCTTCACTTATTATTGCATTTTGTTTATTCGTCTATCCTTTACTAAGCCGTAATAAAAATGTTTACAACTAGACCTAATCTATTATACTAAACGTAGACCTCAGACATGTATCAGAAATGAAGTACATTTGAGCTGCTTGATTTATCCGCCTTTTACTTATGTAAGTATTGATCAGGCTATCCAGTGGCATCCTGAAGTTCTCCTAATTTAATTTTGCAGTTTTCGTGTTAATTAAGGAGAGGACTGGTGCCGAGTAGATGCACGCTGGTAGTAGCACAGTCCTCTGATAAAAAGCAATCTGCGACACCTCATACCAGATGCACCATTGCCTTTAATTGGTTATACTGACATCGTGCGTTTTCTCTATGTGCGTAAAACGTATAGTCCTGTTGACGCCCTACCAGCGGTATGGCTGCAGGCGTCATCGTTCTCGCGACGAAGCAATAGCAATAGCATGATCGGATTCATTAAACAGAAAAACGCCGGAAAAATCAGTGCCGATTAGTTTGATTGCTTCGCTTTTCCTGTACTCTCTCTGTCTCCATGCATTTCTGTCCTTCTTAGCGTATCCGCTGTAACCAACAAGGCCCCATGCGCATCTGGCCAATTTACGTGCGCCTTTTCTCCGATAGAGCTCATTTACTCATAATAATGAAGTACTAATACGGTTGTTGTGTACGCTTGCCCCACAACTGGCTCCCTCTAGAACTTTTCTCTTCGCTGCCTACGTATGTATATTCTGGTTTGCTAACATATTTCTATTTGTTGGAGTGTCTCTATTTATCTATGTTTCTAATAATTCACTTAGCAAAAATACACGGACGGGTGCCGGGCTGATACGAACGAACTTCTCTGTTTGTGACTATACGATGAAAGACATTTTACTGACCACGGTAGCCAAAGCAGCTAACAAGACGAGCTCGGAACCAATCAAGCATAGTCCCGCTTACCTGTTAGGATGTGAAATATACCAGAAGAAAAAAAGTTCGCTTTAACCATCACTCTACCGGCTGTAGCCGGGTTAATTACGAATCTTTGTTTGTTTGTTTG
Organism: Varroa jacobsoni; assembly: GCF_002532875.2. Taxonomy (NCBI): domain Eukaryota; kingdom Metazoa; phylum Arthropoda; class Arachnida; order Mesostigmata; family Varroidae; genus Varroa; species Varroa jacobsoni. Next base: position 134,886 of record NW_019213296.1, on the reverse strand, counting down.
TTTGTTTATTTTACAGTCGGCGCAGCCATGAGAAGAGAAGGAAGAAGATGACACGGCAAAGACGAACGATTCTTTAGAGGCCCTGACAGATGAAAAAGTCCAATTTGATACGAATCTACTTGGCCATTGTGTTGCTGAAGATACTTAAGTTAGGAAGCAAGCCTAACAGAGGCGCTAACTAGCCTAAATAGCCCAAACGTAAGGACAGAACCGCTCTTTGCTACTTTTGTGTGTATTTTTGCCTCGAACTAAAAGCATATGGATACTAATGAGAATCAAACGTACAAATGGAATCGATGGCATGTATATGGGCGGCGTTCGACAATCGCAGCATTATTGGTATCTATATGCCAAGAACTCTAGCTTATATATATATATAGACATCGCCAAGAGCGTTGGCTTAATTAAGGATCCGAGTACAAAAAATAAATATGGATTTAAACTAATGACGAACGAAGACAGATGAATGCGTATCATAATAAAGGGCTCGACATGTGAAATGTTGAATTTTTTGCAAGAGATGAACGCAACGGAAAAATAGACGGGGTACGTTCTTGGGGTTCAAGGTTTGTTACGGCTTTTCGAGGCGAACACCAAACACCCTCTTTGGATAGACTGTAATGAGCAATAGAAAACGTTGCTTATTGTTCCAACGTACTACTTAAGACAAACATACGGCCAGTCGATTCTGTTGTTACTTTTATTTTACAGTATTGGAAAATCAGCGCTTGAACTGCCACACACCGTTGCTAGTTCAACTTAATACTTTTCAAAATTATAGTTCTTGTAATCGAATCAGAAATGGCTGCCGACTAGTTAAAATGGTCGGCCAGATAATAACAAGGTAATCGGTAAGTTGGTCTAACGTAAAGTAACTAATATCAAGTTAAGGATTAGATGTGTTTAGTGGCGATTCGCGGCTGAGCCAAGCTTTCGTTATGGGGCAACCTAAAATGTCGTCGTCGTCGTCGTCGATGGCGCTATAAGAATACGTACAGACAAGAGCGTGCCCCCCATCAAAGGGCAATTTCTATACGTAAACTGAACGGCCACATCCTAGACACATAGATTGAACTGTCATTGGCCTAAGCCCTCGTCGACCTCTTCAACAGCCTTCGACAGACGTGAGTCTGTCACGTCTGTCGAAGAGGCTGAGAGTAAACGAGGTTACCAGTGTGATTTGTTCCGGACGAGATTCCTCGTCGGACGGAGTATTCCTAAAGGAGAAAGGTCGAATTAATATATTGTCTATCTTACGTTGTGTGTGTGTTGCAACATTAGCAACTGTGCTTGTCCTTTAAGATACCAGCCATTATAGAAAAACGTTTAGGCCAGTGCTACAAATGTCCGAAAACAGCCGATGGTCTCGTTGTATTCGATAAACAGTGGTAAAAACTATATTGTTAGTTCTACGTTATCACCTGCTATATATTGATAACGTGATTGTGTGACGGGCGGCACCGTATAGCAGTTTATTCACAGAATAATAATCAGGGTAGTTGTTATTGCTAACGGTTGCACAAACGGATCGAAATAGCTGAATCATATTAAGGCATCTGTTTCTACGACGACGTCATGAATGCTAAAAAGTTACATGTGTGCTCTGTTCGTCATTCCTTATTAGTTTTTTTTCTATGGTCTCTGTTATGTGTTAGGAACCTACTATATATGGTGTGTGTTAGCGAGTTTGTTACTCATCACGGGAAGTGTTCGCCGTACCAACAGATCGCCGAGGCCTTTTGATGCCGTTAGACTTAGCCTAGAAACAGGGGTCGGATTCCGTGCTTCCAAACAATCGTGTCCCAGTACCAAATGTCCTTCGTCGATCATTAGTGCTTATTGGCCTTACTACTTATTACGCATATGGCATCGACATCCAATTTTTACGTTTATATTATCCTATAAAATTAAATACCGATCATGACTTATTTCATTCTCTCAAATTGTGTGCTTCATGGGTTGTGTTACCATGCACAGATCATATTTCTAGCGAGTTTTCGTTGTTTCCCGGTATTTAGTCGTAAATGTGTAACTCAAGCATCCCACGGTCAGATAAGCATCGTTCGAAAGTGGAGCAGCTTTTGAACAGTAAGTTATCTTGACCGTAAGCGACAAGCGGCTTATATGCCCCTTAAATATTGTCATACTATATAACCGTGAAGAGCATTTGAGAGAATGTATTTCAAATGCACTACGCCCAGATGTGTTTTGTTGTTTACCCACAGGTGCTGATGGACCCACCTATTGTACTAATGACACCCTCGTTGTCGAGGATCTTGATGAAGATCTCATCAATGACTTACATCTTCAGTGGCCAAGTTGCTCTAATACTTCCCACGAAACGCTCCGGTTGGACGAGTTCGCCAAGTACAGAACTTGCTTCATGAAAGAACGGCAGGGGGTTGCAAAACCGATGGACTACTCGCAAAGAGCAACGAAACTATACGAGCGCTTTCCTGTCAGAAAGTGGTTAGGACGCAGTGGCATTAGATCGAGTAATAGGACGCCGATTTCCCCTTACTTGATTCGAAGGACGATAGCGAATTATCTCAAGGGCAATTTTGGGTTATGTTGCAAAACCGAATGAGATGGCATACCAATTCGCCAGAAAGTCAGACTATACTTTGACACAGCAGGATTTCCACGCGATTCTGAACTCACGAGCGACTTGTGCCAGGAACAATTTGTACGGTACCTCAAACGAGACGATAAATACAAGTAGCCAAATGAATCGGCGTCAACATACCGCAACAATAGCTTATCCTATACTAGGAATACGAACAATACATGATGAGCTTGTGGTTGATATACGGATAGGGTTAGATTTTTCCTAATCCTCGAAACACAAAACGGTAGTAGTTTCTACTTTATTTACAGTCGCTCTGTGAATTACTTTAGTCTACATTAGTCTATTTATTTATTATTTAGTGTAAAGATCACATATTGGGTCTATAGGGGAAAGATACAGGATATTTTTCAATTACTACGATTGTAGTTTCAATTTATTTATTCATAGATAGTTCAGAATTGCTGTTGTTGGACTAACGACCGCAGTAATTATTTTGTTTTTTCTTTCGGATATTTTCTATCCATATTGTTTATCCCTTCCCTTTTGCAGATAATTCAAATATACTCACTACAGGCCTCAGCTGAATAGATGCAGTACCGCTGTGATGGTCCAATACAGATAGGCGAGCACGACTCGGAATACGCAGCATATATTATTACTGTAAATACGTGAATGAGTACGTTTCAATTGTAACTGAAAATCTAGCATAAATATAACCTCAGTTTCAGCAGAAGTACTCTATATAGAACTAGCCACCCTGTAAAGCTAAACAGATCACGAAAAAATGTGCTCTTTGAAAAATAAAATCTAGTAATAGTCTATTAAATAAATAAATTTCTAACAAAAGGCCTAGTTACATTCGAATGGCGTTTGGAATCATTCTGAATACTTGGTTCCTTCCAGATTGAAAATGGATGCGATGTATTGTGTTCCACAAGTCATAGCTCTGCAGACGCCTGGGTTCCTGGTGCTGGCACTTCAACATAGACGGAGGAGAAGAACGAGCACATAATATATTCCCTTATTATATCTTCATATTCAGTCAGTTAGTTCTGTAACACTTTAATCTGGTCTAGCATCCACCCTAATGATCTCTACCTAATTTCAGGAAGCGGCGCCTTCCTCCCATAGCGATGGCTTTTCTCTAAATCTACGCTTGTCACACGTTCCTGCCAGCCATTAATGACATCAGTGTGCTCGGTGGATAAGAACAGCTTATGCACGCTATTGCAGCCACTATCGCGTACGTCAGTAGTAGTGCTTATTACGTCGTCCAGCGGGGTTCTGTACCAGCCATTTTCGTTACATGATAGCTTTGAAGAGGTTACACAAACCCGAAAAAAGGAATATTAACTATACGCCACTAGGGTGTCGGTTCATCCGGGCTGCCGACCGGCTCTACACCACCATACGAAGCAATTACCAAAACGAAATGCAACAGAGAGAGAAGCCTGAACAAAAAGAATCAGGCGCGTCTAAATTAGGAGAGCTAATGCTAAAATAGGCCTGCTCTTGTTGGAGCTTGTTAGGGACAAAGCAGGTCTTAGTTATATGGTCGTATATGTATGTGTGTACATTTGTGGCGCGGCGTAGGGGCAATCGAAACGCAGGACAGCTGCTCAAGGAAAAACCACCCTGCAGATAGAAATTGGCCTGCTCTCTATATAGCCACCGATTCTGGTGCAGTTAATGAAGCCCAGTCACCTTGTTTTTTTACTCCTACGTTTGTACGAACAAACGCAGGTTGACTTGCGAAAGAGCAGGAGACGACAAACCTCGGGGCAAAGTGTGGAAGGGGCTGCTCTGGGGTTCCCTGTAGGGTGTCAATTACGAGCGCAGCTGGGTGAAAAAAGATCGGAGACAAGCAGTAGAAGCACATGGATGCTGCTGACTGTTTGTGGTAGCATATTTTCTTCAGGTCATTTCCGCTGACCGAGGAGCACCTTTGATCTGTACCTGAAGGGGGGCATTGTGGCTAAAGAAGCAATACTGACTGGATCGTCGCCATAGCTAGGTCGTGCTAATGCCTTTCCCGGAGATCAGTCAAGTCGTACTGCCTCCCACCGCCATAGAGCAGCGTGTAGAGGGCTGGGCTCGGTAGCTGAGGGGGATGGCAGCGTCATGCGTCCCGATTTCACTTCTAGCCAAGGCGCTTCTGTTGCTCTACGTATATCAAGGCTACATTACAGCTTGCGACTATCTAAGGTTGGCGATGGGCTACGAAAGGCCGGGGTCTTTGCGGAGACCACCCGTATCCTACTGCTTTGCAGCATACATCGGCTAGCTGTCTTTTAGCGTAAGAACAACGAGGCGCTATATGAACGTGACGAAAACAACAATCGATAGGCGAAGGGTGCACCTCAGAGTGGAGGTTCTCCCACTGTGAACAACCGGCTTTAATGTATTTTTTCAAAGCGTCTTCGGCTTACGATGGATCAAATTCGCATTCACGAAATAGTCTCATTTTAGTTGTCCCCAAAGTGAGAATGCAGACTGATTCGCAAGTTTGATTGTATACTCACGGAGCGCTGCTACAACCAGATGTCGCTGAACAATGACGGACCAAGACGTTTGCTTTATCTCATCTTAATTTGGGTCGACTGAAGTCGACGCTAGAGAGTCGAGCGAGCTCATCGTGACCGATGCGTTGCGTGTGGTGGTCCCCAGTTGGCTGGGGCACGATTGACGATGCCGGGTTTTTAGTCTGAAGGAGTGTTTAGAGACAGGGTAAATCAGCCCTGTAGACGCAAGCAGTACATATTAAATCGCAGCAATTGCTTTTGTAACTTTATTGAATACTCTCACAATACGGCAGATTATTTGAAACTTGAACTTTGAGCTATGAGCCTTAAACGATTCAACGTGCGTGCTTGGCTAACGATAAATAATGTAAAAGAGCAATATAGCTGATAGTTAGAAATTGAGGTATGCTTTGAAAAAGAGGTACTTAAAAGTTCCCGGGATATTCTGAGGCTGCAAATGAACGACTCTGATATATATATGGATGATAGTAATTAGTCGAAGTGACTGGGACACTGTTTATGCATGTAGTTGCGCGTTCCGGAACTAACGGGCTTCAATAGTTGAAAGCTATAGGTCTTTGATCAGAATAGATTTACTTGATCGTTTTACAGATATATATTATTTCTTAAATAAATTTCTAAAATAATAGGTAAATTATGACGGTAACAAATGTTTGTATTTAATGCCTTCGATTTGAAAAATAGACACTTTTGATATATAAATACATTATTCTAATTTGTATGATGCTCGTTCTGTAAATACGGTTCGTGGACGCACATGTGGGAATCATTGGAGAAAAGCAAGCCCTTTGCAGATAAGCTTCGTGTCGATCAGTAACAGACCACTCTAGGGGCAGCGGTTACATATAGACAATCATACGTTTGAGTTTCGGCTTATTTATAAAAGCTTCGTTTATACTCGATATAAGCCCTGATCTCATCATTACAAGCTTGCAGCTCAAGCTAAATTGGCAGCGGGAAGGTATACTGATACACCGGCTTGACTTTTTCGTTGAACTTCTAATTTGTACATTGGGATAGGGGGAAAAAAAGGATAATATTAGACTGCGTTTCTCCTTACTATTCCAACGTTAGTTATTGACCATGGCAGACATGGTGATAACTGGCTCATATTTCGTCTGAGGTTCCTTGGTAAGCTAAGCTGAGGTCGATGGTTCTCCTGTACGAGGTCTCAGCTCATCGAATGCGACGAACATAGTAACATGTTGCTCTTTAGGTTGAGATTTTGTTTCAGCGTTGATAGTAGGGTATAGGGTCACGTTAGTCTTGGAATCAGAATGACCAATTTGTAGAACGTTTCGTATCCCGTACGCCCATGATGAGTCCCACAAAGACTAAAAAGTTTCTCTTTACGAAATGGGAATCTATAAATGGGAATCTATAAAGGTTTCTCCATTTTTGCATTTATTAACGCCGAGGGTTCAGGGGAACGGTTGTCGCTTGTTTTGAAAAAAAAAAGCCGGGTCTTCAATAGCTTACAGATACGTTTGTTAGATACAATTAGCACCCGATTAATATCATCCTGTGTTGAAGTGTCGATTTAGGCTGCCTCCTCTTCACCTGACTTCAACCTGTAGAAGTATATTTTCGAAAATTGTAAAGCCACTTTTGACATTTTCCACCGTCATGCCCTGAACGACTTACATAAAATATATTTTTTTTACTTCGTCAATTTTATTATTAGCACCACTAGCTATCCCCTTTATTATGTAGACAAGTCTTTCGAATCACCTCTAAGCATCAGTATCCTAGACTCATTAAAAGCCTGACCGGCGTGGGTCTTGCTCGACTTATCTGGGGATAGTTGGCCATATTTACGGTAACGACAATCAAAAGAGACATTTGACCGTACTATAGTAGTTCAATATATCTGTCACTGGCTGACATTATAACTGCGTTGAGCAATATGAATACTATGACAAACTATATGCAAGTTTGAATAGCACCGTAATTCCGAGAGGCAATTGTGAATGTATTTGGGAAGTAGAACATGCTCAATCTGACTCTAGTATCTTACCCAGCCAACTGCCTGTTTCGCAGTACTAAGTCAGAAGTACACTAGTTAATAGGCAGATAAAGCCTTTAAGTCCGCTATTCCCGTTAAGCCTTGGACGGCTGGTGTCTCCGATAAATAGGCCCGCCTTCGAATTTCGACCAGCTCACGTGTTCCTGAATTTTGTAGGCAAACCAACAGGATCTGACACTATACAACATATATGTGTAAAAGTTTTCATTGCCAAAGAACACAATACATGCAGTGTAGATAACTTATTTGTTTCTCTCGCGAGTTGGATCAGCTTTTGGCGAAATCTACGACGGTCCATACAAATACACTCTCAGTGGCTTACTCAATTTTGTCTTGTCCAATTTGATCATTCCGCCAAAATTTCGGCTCACACCTTGTTGTCATTTTGAAGTGGCTGAAGTTACCGCCAACTTCTACTCTAGTTCGATAGCTTCGCTATTTTTATGTTATTCTGTCTCGTATGTGTTCTGCAAACCTCTCCGCAGCGGGCGGGAAGCCATCTTTTCTTGCGATCATGAACGGGTGTCTCTGTGTTATCTCGAAAGGCATGTTGCAGTGACGGACGATACATGCGTACTGGGGTGGCCGGAAGGGCAGGGGAGGCAATCAATTTACAATATCAATCGAACTAAAATCGATCGAAACTCGGTCCGATAGCATCACACAAGTCACATCTCGTTCACGGCCTGCGTCGCCACTGAGAGTTCCTTAATAAGTGTGAACATATTTCAATTGAATCCATGTTGGGTTATTGTCTTTGTTGCAAAGATGCTTGGCGCAGGCGTGACCACAGTCGTGGTTTCTCCAAGATTCGTATCGTGGCTACCGCTGACGAAGCCGTCATGTCATATAGGACGATGGCTTTATAGTCACCGTACCACATACAGTATAGTAGTCGATAGGCTAACTAGGATTGCCGATTGGACCTGTTAATGTTCGTCGAAAGCCGTTAGGTACACGATGCAAACCGATACATTTATTCATATGGACTTATCTGTTTGTCTAGCTACTATCTATTCAAACCGTGCTTCAACCCACTTACATGAGCCCGGCTTAAACGAGTCTACCCTGCAAAAGATCCTTTGAAGGCCAGAGTCGGTCCTGCTCTCCGGGTATTCGGAGCAGTGTCTTCGGAAGATTCAAAGCGATCGACTCCACTTGTTCACTTCCGAGGAGACGAAGTAAGGCAGCATAAGGGTTTCCTAATGAAGTGCATACGTTCCGCACGCTCTCGTTGCAAAAGAAAATTTCATTTGAATGAAATCCGTCTTGCAAAACGGTTCCAGAGAGTTTCAGCGGCTCAATTAGCATGCTTCGTATTGCCAGAATATGTCAAATTTCTTAAGCGGAAAAAAAAATATAGGAGATGCGCAGAACTTTAGAATACGATGAAACATTCGAGTAAACAGATCAGCCATTCAACTTAGACTCGTCTTGCGTACTTCAGCCGCTCGCTCATCCCATCGGAGAGATCCACTACGATTTTAATGATCCATACCGAAGAAGGAAGTGGAAGTGGCAACTATCCATTACCCGGAAGCAATCGAATAGCGAGTATTGCAACGTACTTTATGTATCTAAGAGGGGCAGCTTCTACATGTCGATGCTTTAGTGATTGCAGTATCTTAATGAGGTCACGTTGCATTGCCACCAACGTTCATTGAGGGCACGGTTAACAACTTGTAGTTTCCTCAGCCTGTTGCCACCTGTCGTGCCCAATGAAATAGATTTCCACTTTGACAGCGTCGTTTTTGTCGGTGTCTTATTGACTCCTTGATGTAAGTAGTCTCAACTTCATAGCGAAAAGAAGGCTGCCTAAAAATAACTAGCTTTGGCCAAACACGACGCAAATAATACACTGAAATCGCACTTTTCATCGACAATCCATTACGTACGTTTTCAATGCTATTTTTTCTGTTCGTTTTAGACTAAATGAAGAGAAAACCCCTAGTCCCTATGTCGCATCGTTTAGCGGAGAAATTCATTCAAGATATAGCTATATTGTAAGAAGTTGAATAACGTGCGCGGAACTTGTGCGTGTCTCTATCAGAGCGGTTACTATGCAATGTATTAGACGCAGGTAGGGTTTTAGAGGAGTTCTCTATGAATAACGACTTAGTGGCCTAAACCACTTATGCATGATCGATGCCCATGCACTGGCGCTCAATTCGAGAGGAGCAGAGCCTTGGTAATTAGCCTATGGAGGACGACGTTCAGCATGTATATTCCTCGCATCAACATACATTTGCAATTAGGTCAACCTGCCAGCTGGTAGGTTAGACAGGCATAGTTCTGTTTAGCGTTGGGATACTGGTGAATTTCTCGGCAGAAGAGGCAACGCGAGAGCTCCACTTAGACAATTCAATTTCAATCACAGCGGGCTTCGACTTATTGACCCTTTTACTCGTTCGGTCATTGGTTCGTTGTTAGGAGCGCCACGTTGTTATCTGGTGTTTTCAACCCTAAACGCTTTTTCTCCCTAGAGTTTTCTGGCCTAAAGTGGCGTATTGTTTTCAGCTTTGTTCAGTGCATGCGTAAGTGCGTGGCATAAGTGCCCGCCTGTGTATGTTATGCCTGACGCATGCTGTCGATATACAGGTCCACTTAGGTTTACTCAGGCCGCTGGCTTGTCCGAATCAACAATATAGCCCTCTGCTAGTGAGGAGCTGGTGAGGTTTTTTCAAGTCTATTTTCTGTATGCTTTTTTGGGTATGCGTACATATGTAGCGTCGATATGCTGACAAATGGGAAACAACTATAAAGAAATCGAGTGGCCCTATTCAGCGAATACTGGCTGAAGTCAGCCTCACGCATCCAGGCGAGAACCGATGCTTGCTTACTCGTTTGTTCAGTGTGCTCTTACGTGAATGATTCCTTAACGGTAGTTTCGTGAAAACGATCACAACACGGGAAACAATGACTTATACGACGTCGTTGCACCGCCAGTCGGCGATATCTAAATTGTTTCGCCTTTCTGTGCTTTTGTTATCGATATTGAGATGATTTAAGCTGGCGTTAATGTCGTAGCTAGTCTGAAATCGACGGCCGGACCCAGTGACTCGTATGAATGGTCAAATACGAACTAATACGCCGGCCAATGTCGGCTCAGCCGGAATTTCTACTGGACCCAAGTAAATGGCGCATAAAAAAACGTTGGCGGATGTTGAGGCCACTTGACTTCCCATGTCGTCCGCGTGATCTGTCGATTTTTCAGATATTTGATTAGCCACACATCCGATCCATGTTAGAACGATCAAACGGGGCAACAGCGTCGTTGGCAAATGGCGACATTGTCAATGGCCCACTGCAGCATTTATATTTCATTCCATTACGTAAATGACCTTCTATAGCTTCGTAGGTCCTGAAGTCGAAGGCGTGAAGCAAGCCGCGCACTCGGGTCACAGTGGTAGTCTAAAAACGATAAAATTACTTAGTTAACTATTTAATTGATTCTACATTTCTTTAAATCCATTTGTTAATACTGTATTCGACCTGCTTCGAATTTTTAATATCATGTCTTAAAGGTGTGATATATTACATGTGTGCTATATGAGGGCAAAGATGCTCCCGAACAATTGAATGTAATCGACGTATATATATATATATATATATATATATATATATACATGAAAGCAAAAAAAGCTATATATATATATCAACTTTTTAATTGACACTCTATGAACGAATTTTCACAGAGTCTCCTCCTTGGTATAGCATTAAGGACCTGCCCCCATTAAAAGACCTAGCCGGGCAGGGTCTTACTGAACAGATCTGATCTGGAACTAATCATGTCGATTATAACATTTTGCCACCGCTTAAAGTTAAATCAACGATGGCCGAATGTTCATCACTAGAATGGCACTGCACTCGAAGGGATGCGCTCTCGGACCATGCTGCCCCCATGCATTATATAATACTTCAGATACCGACACTTACTTACGAGAGGTCCGTGAATGTCGTTCCTGTAGTACGCGACCTACTATCTTTGCCTTCCATCCTACGTATAATAGTGTTTACTACATCACATTACCAGTTTATTTATATGCCGTATTTTTCTTGCTTAGCCGACCCCGCCGGCTCCAGTCCAACTGACATAGACGCCAACGATTTTATTAGCGTGAACAGGGCGGTAATCCCTTTATCTGCTCGTAATCGGCGTCGTTGGATGAGAGATCTACGCTAGCAGCAGCGTCATAACCTGGCTCTTACCAGCTCCTCTAATTGACTAGCTACTTAATAACTAGTAAGACGTCGAAAATCCTGTCTGCCTCTTTACTTACCAGGCCTTAAGATCCTGTGCGGTTTTCTCCTTGGTTACGATCATCTGACAGTTCATAAAAACATCGACCGAATTTACTCGCAGCGAGAGTAACAATAACAACGTACAGACCCGCATGCGTGCTCTCATAGGATAAGATAAGCTCATTCAGAGCGATACGATGACGACCCAAACGTTTCATTGGCCACTGTCGCTCGCGAAGGAAATGCAGACGGACAGACGAATCACGAATGGTGATGATGGGCCTGCAATAGTTATGGGGTAGGTAAAAACCAAACAGTTACTCAATGGATGGATGGATGGATGGATCAACACGAGCGATGATCATCATCGAGATTAGGCCAAAGAAGCGGTTGGGCGGACGAGTTGCGGACGTGTAAAGATAATGATGCTTCGCAGATTAGCGCTGTCGATAAGATCAGTAGGCCAAACTAAAGGTAGATTGACCCTCCGGATGATCATAAAGACGAAACTGCAGTAGCCAATAGCAATCAGTCATAGAAAGAGAGTTACTGTGTGTGTGTTCGAGACAGGGAGTGCTAAAAAACAGTGGCTTACTATTGGGTGGGTTCATTATCGCATCTGAAGTTAATTAGCAATGAAGTACTGAAACTGCAGGTACGCTGAAACACGGTGGTTAAATACAGGGGCGAATCAGTAGGCAGTCAGTGATTAAGCCAAAGTCGCTGGACATAATAGGCTAGAGTGCGATATCAGCCGACAGATGGTGGTATAAATTTAATTAGCGGAATCACAAATATTGAACAACGAACAGAAATGACCTATTGGGTTGTATCATTTGAAAAAGCCAGCCAGCGACCAACGCTTTTCTCTAAAAACAGAATTTTAACTCAAAATATAAGATACTTTATTGTTGTATAGCATATATAAACATAAGAAGAAAAATTAACGGAAGTATAACTTTCGCTTTTCATACATCTTCGATAGAGTTAACCGTCTGCTATTGCGGTTTTATCAAACACGAATTTATTCCCAGCGAGAACGTAGAATCTGGAAATTCAATTTGATTCGGTATCGTTTAAAGGGCTATTGTATAAATAAATGTCATCCTCTATATATATATATATATATAGTATGATATTTATTTATATATCTACATATATATAACGACAGCCGATAATATGTTGCATTTAGTTTCTGTTCACGGCCAGTTGTTCCTCTTCCGCAGTACAAAGTTTAGACGATCTTACATTTTCGTCCATAGCATTTTGCGCTGTTATCTACCTAGTGGTTTTGTGTTTGTGGTTAGCTTCGTCCAATACATGGTCAATTCGTACAAATGTTTCGAAGGTCTTCGGTTGATGATGGGATCTTCGTTAAAATGGAGAGATTTTTGGCTGTGATAGCGGGGGCGACGTTGTGATTGCCTGGAACAGGCAAATCCAGCGGACCTCAATCAAAACGCACAAATGCTTTAGATAAGCAGAAGGAAATTGAGCGAGTAGCGGAGCTCCTCGCTTAACCTATGCCTAATCGGCTAATTTATGACTGCCTGCCCGTTCGCTCAATAGGCAAACAGATGAAGTGACAAATACCACCTTGGACCGATGACTAGCTGATGATCGTGAAGTCTAAGGGAGTCCGGTGTGAGCGATGATAAGACCATGTTGCTCCCATCTTAAGCGTATGTTCCGTCAGAGAACTGTTACACCACATGAAGTTACAAAAAACAAATCACGATACCATCTTTGATGCAAACTTTAGCCAGGCTGATAGGAACCATTTGTATCAAAGATGGCCTACTGATTGACCGCGCATCCATTGATAAGTGTGGCCCTTTTTCAATTGGTTTACACAAATGTACTTTCTGTTGGTTCTGTGGAGCTGCAACAACTGCCGCTGTAGACGACGCAACGACGTTAATACAGGGTAGAAGGACACAGAGAAATGCCCTTAAGGTATGTATCACAGTCAGTTCAAATCGTTCTGTACGCAAAAACGTACGAGGATGTCGCTAAGCGAAGTAGTTCAGTGAAGTCCAGGTTAAATCATCTTAAAGGTTACCCTTTCTTACTTTATCAGTGTTTCTTCTCTGTAAGCTGCGCTTCAACCGCGTTTACTTATCATTAAGTCAGCCAAATTGCTTACTAGCATTTCTAATTATCTATCTCCGTCTTCATTAGACCTTTGCACTAGCAAAGGTAATGCGTAGTCAGACAAATCCGCCCACTTGTTTACCTGTCTTTACAGTTCTGTTGGGCGGCGTAAGAGTGCGCCCAGTGTTAGTCGGGTTGGCTAAATGAAGTAGCTAGCTTTCAGATAGTCCCTTCGTGCGAATAGCTTGTTGTACGAATTCCGGATAGCACACCGTATAGTACGCATTCCTTGGCCATTCAGTCATTCGCTGTTCGATGGTGGGGTTCACTGCTACCCATGCAGTACGCACTACTACGACCCCCTTTGATCCTGTCGACCTCGACAAGGTAGTTACCTCGTCCGCCCTGCAACTGCCTCCGTTACACACACCCGCTTCTTGCAGAGAGCTCGGTAGAGCTGTCGATCCTGATGCCGGACCGCTGGATCGCTGCGAAAACTACGCCCCCACCTAGAACATTAGGATAGGATCGGGCAGACCTTTCTTGCTTGCTGTCACTATCTCTCCCGGTCGGCAGTTTTGACAGTTCAGGGAACCACTCGCCTTAGTTCACTTGTCTCTCAGCTCTTTTGCTGGTGTGCTTTCTGGGTCTCGTCTCATCAACATTTAATTGGCCAGGCCTCTGTACATGAGCTGGGCTATTGTCGTCTCCAGGCAATATTAGATCCATCGATATGAGACCTAGCAATGAGACTATGCGAAAGATACAATCAATTCTGACTATTTATAACTAAACGCTGCAGGCTATCTAGTTAGCACAAAAAGAAGCGACGGCACTCGTATTCAAAATGCACCTATGACAACACAAGTATATCACTCCTAATACCTTCGATAGGTTCAAAGAATAATAAAAGTTATGAGAAATTATTAAATGTCTGTAGTAAACGCGCGGAATTGTGAAGCCGGAACGAACTAGAATTGGCAGGTATGTGGCTCTCGAGCCTAATATAAATTTGTCTCTAAACGTAAAAACAATTAGAAATTATTTAGAACAGTTTGCCGTATATTGTAACGACGGTTTGATTAAGTAAAATCAAGTCTTTTTTTTTCAACTTTAATTTTTCTTTTACGATTGCACTGGGAATTGGCTCAAATCGAACTAGTGCCCCATAGTAGTGAAATTTCTTTAAGCAAATGGGCAGCTTCGACTGAATAGCATGAGACACGGGTAACGAGGACCCACAACGGTCGCTTTGGATTTACCCAAATGTCAACATCTTACTATTACAGATGATCAAAGCGTTGTGTATGAAAAATCCAGCTCTCTTGCTTTTTCTGGTAGTCCTTAGTCAGGTGAGCAAATCCACTCTGAATTGTACAATTCATTCCATAGGAATTGCTTGTTGTCATGGGTCGTAAACGCAAGCGTTCGTTTCTACATGTCGGAAGGTCTGTGTACGATATTAAAGAAAAACTACGTTTTTCAAACCGACTCAATAGCACACTACCTTTCCTAAATATACTTTACGTACCACATCAAAATATCGAAAGCTTGCAGACAGCAAATGTTCCAGGGCGGGATTCGAACCGACGCCCTGCTATTCAGCCGTTTGAATAAATGTAACGAGTCAATATTTTGTCTTCCAACATATTCGAAATCTTCATAGTGGTGCTGTTAGCAAGGCTGAAGGTTTGAACTTGATTCACTCATTGAAGCTCTGGTAGCATCAAATTTGTATACAATATATATACGGTCTATAATTCATAAACATATGGTTGACACCCCGAAGAAGGTCTACTTCGGCACTGAAAGATCCAAGAAAATTTAGCACCAGAATCATGTAGGAATATTGTTAATGAGAGTACACAATTGGTTTTAGACTACAATATTCAGAAATATTCCTTAAAAATTTATCGATTACTTTCACATACGCTGACAGGCAGGCGCAGTTCAAACTAAACGTAGCAAGTACATGTTGGCATATAGCTTGGCCTATTAAGGTACTAGAATACAACGAACGTTCAAGTATTGTAACGTCAACTTACCAGAGTACCGTCAAAGGTTTTTGCTTCACCAGTTGCAGCTGCAGTTCTATGAATACGACCAACTTCAGGACAGGTTGGCCACTTTGACGCCGACCCATTTCTTAAAGAAATTGACCAAGGTCATAAAGTCTAATGAATAATTTTGAGATTTCTGAACTGATTTTGAGAACTCAAGCTGATTACGTTTCAAAAATATTTCGAGGAGAAACTATTCAGTTTGAAGTGTGAGGCTTTCCTCTGATACTCAGTCGGCGTTTAATCTTCTTAATGGAGCAACATTGCGTTTGTCACGTGTGTGTGGCGTTATTACGTATCCTAAATCTCGACACAATCATTAACTTCCGTTTCCAGCTGCTGTTTAATCAGCAAGCATCATAATTAATTACTATCTTTGTCTAGTCGGAAACTGTTAGGCATCTCTTGAATATGGGTCATTTGGAGACCCCTGGGACGCCAGAAAACGTGGAGGACACAGATTTTTCGTACAACAAACTGTCACGAAGGGTCTTCCAGATACGTCAGCACTTTGCGAAAGTGTTAAGTCGGCCCAATAAGATCAGACAAATAAGTGAATTACAATGATAAGTAAATGGACCTTAATAATGCCATCTTAGTGGATGAGCTGCTCTGTTAGAAATGAAGGATCACGCGGAGGAGGTACACTACTTACATAGGCCTATCTCCTTTCCTTTAGCCTCTTTAGCCATCCTGCGTCTGTCCGACTCAACATAACGCATCTTGTGTGATCTTTCGCCAACGATAAGATCTGACAATTACTACATAGTGTAAGAATGAAAAAATAAACAGAACAGTAATAAAGAAACACCATTAAATCGCCCAGAGACCTGTTCGTGCGATATGGCTCTTTCTAAACGTGCCATGCATTCCCAACGTGAACGGTCCCGTATTATGTGTGCTCGCAACGCGTCTCTTGGGAATGGTCTACGGGACACCAGTTCCGAGAAGATCTGTGCGGATCGCTCGCTAACAGTTCTTAAAATGCAGATATAAACAGACAATTAGCGAGATGGCGCATCAGAGAGAACGATAGCTTGACGGCAGAAATACTGGACAAATTCTATAATTTTCAGGTAATATTCGCTTGCTGTATGGATCCGCTAACGCAGAGCAGTGTTTGATGAGGCCTACGATCCGGTGAGACCTTCCGAAGCGTTCTCCTCAACCTCGGCGGTATCAAGCGACTAGCTCAGGCAGCGTGACGAATTTAATTTTACAATGAGCCGTGAAAACTTTTAGAAAGCGAAAAACATTGGTTTCAAGATATACTTGTAACGAAACTTCGAGACGTTTCTGAGTGGTGGCCAAAACCAGTCGGCCTTTTCTCGTGCAACACCCCACAAGACGAACGCTACCCCCAACGATTTCGTTATGCTTACTCGCTACAGAAATCAAACAACACGGGGGAGCAAGAAGGGTTTCCAGATGATCGAATAACCAAGTGAAAAGCTGAAAGCTAAATTCCCTGGAAATTCGCCAAGAATTCTAATAACAACAAAACAGAAAAATCTTCTAGCCTCGTACTCCAAAGCATTGTTACTCTCCAGTCAGTGGCCGAATTGTAGCACGAGAAAAGCAAGGCCCTTTATGTAGTAGTTTACCTGGGTTTAGGCTTCGTAATCTGAATGAACCTTCGAAGAAGGACGGGGCTACGACCACGTACAAGGGGAATAGTTAGGAAGCGGTGAGTAAGCGACTAGACTCGTTGATCACTAATGTGTCTTGATTGATCGACGAATCGCGGCTGTAATGAACGGGCGCTGATATTTTGTGATGTATCATCGACCCAAACACATGCTACGTTAAACACACATACATAAACACGTACACAGCGTATATGGAAGGCTACCTAAGTCGGAAGGAGTTAAGGCCGGCAATAGCCGGAGCTTCGTGGTCACGGGCATCCCTCGAATGATAGGGCCGTTGTACTTGGAATTAGATGGTTATGGCCAACATTTGAGAACAGTACGATAGAAAGAGGAGTGCACGAAAAGCGCAATGGCTGTGATACCCTGCACAAGCATATACAGGATGCGCTCATTAATCGTCATCGAACGATTCCGCTAAAGAAGCCTTCCCCTCCAGGGGTATCACTGTTGCGCAAAGGGTAAAAGAGCATGAACTCTTGAAACAAGCGGATTAGGTCAAATTTTAGGCATGCCTATTTTTCGGCAGGCTGGAAAAGCAAGGTTCATTTTGCTAGGAAGGTAACGAACCTCCCTAGCATGTTGCCACATCCTTCAATTAGCTATCTATTCAATACTTTTCAACTGGCTATGGAAAACAATCGTGCATAGTGCGGTGCGACAAAATGTTGGGGTAGCTTATCACACCGACTGCTCGATTTCATAGTTGGAACATACGACAGAGGTCAGTTAGTTGAAGTTTCACTACTGACAATAGCATAATGAGAAAATTTGCTCTATACAGTGTCTTAGATAACCTAAAATTGTGTTTCAGATATTTGCCGTTAATAATCTCTGTTAAAATGCGATTCCTGCAGATACTGGCCCGTTTCCACACGTTTCGAAATTTGCCGGTTTTTCTAGTATTCATATATGTGGCCTTAATGTGTAAATGCCCAGGATCTAATTAGCCGCATCGCTCTTGGTCCTTCGTTTGTCTTGCATAATCACATTCGTATCTTAAAAGTTGACTTGTATCGAGGCTAACATATATTTCTGAAGACTGGTAGGACAAAGTTAAAGTTTCGGCTTCTAACTAGAGACGATTAGTTTATACTTCAGTAGACTTCGCTCCTTCATATGAGATGAACTCGCATCATCCGATCAAACAATGGCTTCATGTTATCGCTGTCAGGGGTTGTTCAAGCGTTATCCGCTTGGCGAACTGCAGGTCTGAGTGGGTAAACTATTAAATTTTAGCATTTTATACAGAACGAGACAAAATACACAAAAATACTTATTTAAGCAATTAACAATTTATGTTTTACTAAACGAAATTACATCTTTAGTTACGCTATAATATATCTTATATGTTATTACATAAACAATTAAATGATTATAATGGTATTAGTCAGCATAGTAGACATCATCAATTACGGCCATACGTTGTCGGTTTTACTATCATCTTAATCAATCGTGTTGGCGTCCTACTTTAGGTTCATTGGCGCGTGAGCAAAGGCTCAACAATCCCGTAATGGTGATATCAATAAAAAGAAAAAAACGTCAAAGAGATATCGCATTTAATCCAATGTCAGGAGAGAAGTTCGTCTGCGAAACTTGGAAAGGCTTCACAAGTAGGTAACTGTGCAGACCTTATCAGATTGATCTAGTATGCGTTCATACAATCGCAAGCAACGAAGAGTTCAGGCTACGCGCTTTTGGTCTTCTCTTGGCGTTGGGAAGAAAAGCCTACAGCTCAAGCCAATCCGCTCAACGATTTTGTCGTTGACCGACACGATTTTCGTCGTCAAAAGATCAGCAGTAATCACTCGAGGAAAAAGCGTCTTATACTGCAGAAGCAATTAGTAGAAACAATGAAAGTTGAACAGAGCCTCACCTAGATAATGTTTGCCCTAATCTCGTCACAGAAGATTAACACCTAGATGAGAATTCGCAAAATCGTCAAATATTCCTCACAAATCATCTGAGCAAAACTCGACTTTTCATATTTATTTCTAACTACTGAGTGATCTCTTTAGCAAATGGAGAGCAAATGTAGAAGGTACACGATCAAGCTCTAAAGATCTTCTTCCGAGTAACGATAGTTTCGCTGACCTTTATCCAAAGATCAAGGGAACCGCCTACTAACGATCTTCTATCTAATACAACAGCCATGTGCTGGCTGCGCAGTTTTTGTCCATCGACAAATCGATGTGTTGCCAAGGTCACAGCTTATTTTAGTGCAGTAGGTTGCTAGGAAACTACTTGTAACGTTTTTCTAACTCACGATAAAGTTCAATAGAAAAATGAGTCTACGAAACGAAGCGCCAAGGGCCGCCATATTTGAACTCACTGTATATACTCGGATCTATTGATGACCGCGATATAACTGCAAGCCCCAATAAAAAAGAGACATCTTTGCTCGTCATCTAACTGATATCGTTAAATAGTAAGAAAAGAAATAAACTGAATATGCTTAACAATTACATTGTACAGCATCAATAGATTGTGCTTTACGGCCCCGTTTTTTTTTTTGTAATAACTGCTACGCATTCAACAACTTACGTTATTATATTTATAATAACAACAAAAGTACTAATGGTTGTGTGTGCAGTGTAGTAAACTCTGCCTTTCGTTTCACCGAGTCATTACAGGCCCCATATAGGACATACTGAAATCGTTGTAGACTTCTTGGGGCCATTTCGTATTGAATCTTTAATATCATGGGCATCCATGATTGTGCTTTGTCTATGGTACTAACGACATTTAAGCTTGTGGATTGCACCCTAATAAAGCTACCAAATGAAAAGCTATTCTCGCTAAGCCAGGTCGATAAGCCGATTAAGGTCGATAAGCTTGCTATTTTGCAGAGTAACAATTTTTATACATACTCCAACACATAAACAAGCGAAGTTTTAGATAATATCGAGTATGTGATGAAAAATCACAAGAGTCCAGGCTGCCAGAATTACTTGCAGGCCTCGACCTAGCAACTAGCATGTGTATTAGTATGAATTAGGTTAGCTGACTTGTAAACGAGGTTACAGTAGAAAAGATCGTTGAAAAGACACTGATAAAATCTAACTACTTGCTTAAAATGACTCGTAGTAATTGCCGACCTCCGATATTTACAAGCCTCAAAGCTAATTTTCTAGTAAGCATCGCACGCACTTCTGGCTCCCTCCTTTCAATAACACAGCAGACAATTGAACAATAGCTTTTTATTCTAAAGCGTAACGAGTTACTTTGGCCGAGATGACAACTGAGCGTAGAAGTTTTTATTCAGGTCCTCATTTTGAAGTGTTTTTAGGCTTTTCCTAGCGTTAACAACTGAACACCATACCAACGCCTTTGTAAAGTTCGACAAAGAACAAACGAATCAACGAGATTGCTGCTCATCAGTGAGCTGCAACATTCAAAGGCATCATAGTAAAAAAAACACAGATGTCGTAATTATGAAATTTTTTACAGCTACGTAAATCTGATGGAGGCAGATCGGTCGATCCAAGTTGGTAATAATTACAGTTATGAACAAGCTGTAGATGAACGGATCGCGACATTGACCTTGTCAACTTCTAAAGTGCATAGAAACGTCACATACGTGAAGCGATAAGATGGGGGAGGCAACGCAAAAATAACACGTAGAATTAACTAAAAACAGGAGACAAAATACGCGGCAAATATCATCGGTCGTCTCATGATAAAGCTATGAAAGAAAGGGGTTTTTATTTCGTAAATGGCCAACACAAAATGCTATATTTGAATAAGTACAAATCAAGTTGATGGTTGCAAATGCGCCCCCTGCAACATGTGCTTCTTAGAAGACAAGGCGCCGATCATAATAAGCATGTAAAGTGCGGTTTTTTCCCAGCTGTTTTTTAGAGTCAATGCAATATGTTTTCCTCTCTGACGATCCTCCGCTATCAGACTAACAAATAAAAAAGTATAGCTGACATTTTGAGGCCTAAGGCTTAACGCTCTGTGGGGCACATCCAACCCCCCGAGTGTATTCATACTTGAAGCTTACTGAAGCCCAGTGAATGCCTCTGGAAAGATGGTTACTTGTATGAAAAAACGCTTGCTTTGCGTTCCTTTACGAAACTACGGCCAAAGCATACGGAAAGCGCATTTTCAATAAAAACGAAAAAAAAAAAATGTTCGAAGCCCTACGTATAAATAACACGTTCGCTATGGTTTTTTTAGCACCCATATCCTTGTAGCAGGTGGTGACTTTAACCAAGTACTGTAGAATCATCACGTTTCTTGTGCCATATAGCAGACAATTGCACTATGGATGAACTAACAGGTAGAATTTTACCGACCCGGAGCAAAGCTGAAAGCGTAGGTTGAATGTACATTTCCTTAATACAAAATACCTAACCAAATGCTCTGTGAATTTAGCTTGGCTTTATGGTTCCGGGAACAGCTAAACTTGATTGAATTAATGTACGTTACGTACAAATCACACACAGGAAGAAGATCACTGCGATTAGGTGAGCTCGATTCAATTAAGTTAACACCTAGCCACGCATTAAGTAACCTGTTTTTTCATCCTGCTCGTGTTAGTCTTCCACTCCCGACACCTGTAACTCCCGAGGCCGGACACCTGTAAACTCGACAGCTAAGAAGTAAAGCAGGTAACTTAAAGTGTGACTCATATCGTAACGTTATCACCGTGATGGAAGAAATACCTTTTAGCGATGTTGAATTAGCGTTCAAACAAAGCCAGGGGTCTAGGCGATATTGGCGACCGAGTCTCATTAGTGATCGCTAAGTGGACTGTGACACCTTCGACGTACTTGGGCATTGAGTCAAGTAGTCAAATAAGACCTAATCGTTAAGTAAGCGAACCTTTTAATCTTGGGAACAACGATAGGATAGGTTATAGTAAGCACCCATCTTTTCGGTCCTTCCGGTACTCTTAACGGAGAAAAAGCTGAGCAGTGAGATACGATCAAGTGGACTTTCATACCGCAGAAAAAATGCATCCATAGCCATTCGCTCGTTTTCAAGGCTAGCCAGTACATTACGCTGTATTGTCACAGTATAACTGATACAGCCCGCGTGCATTTGAATAGTACAAATCACAAGCGTTAAGCGGAAGCGACATCTGGCGGATCGTCTCTGCTTAATGCTTCTCTATTGAATTTTGGGCAGAAAGTATTCTCAAGTGATGGCAAACAATCACCTAATGATCTCCTTTGGTCGATACGGTATGAATCCACTCGATCGCCATTGGTCGTTTTGTTTCTTCTTTCTTTGATATTGTCACCTCGAGCTAATCGCTTCTGCCGAAAGCTCACTCAAAGCTTATGAGGTGAGTTGGAGGTGATACAGAAAATGGCAACAGCTGGCTTTCTTGAATACAAGCATAGACGCGACGTTTACCTCGCAGAGAAATGCTCAGCTGAAAGTCAACTGAATTGACTATACTCTATAGGTCGTATCTGTTGCTATAAATTGCATGGAACGGCATAAAGCGTAAGAGAACATTACCTATTCATCACACAAACTATTCAATGTTCAAAGTGAAAGCCATATCTCTGCACGCTTATATCGCCTGATACTAATAACGACGACAAGATAGCATAAAGCACGAAAGACGGATGGATTGAGGTAACATCTATGGATGTTCGTGTACGTTATAACACCGTCTCGTTCGCCAGAGGACCTCTGTTGTCATCGTAGCACCGTCGAACCGCAATTTCTATTCTATTTCTCTAATTCATGTATCAACTCTGTCCGGGAATACTTTTCGTCGAGATGACATGGAGTACCTGATTCCCATTTGTCCAATTATCGCATGAAACTCACGCGGCGTATTTATCTACAGTCTTGCTCCGAATAGCGAACCCTACAACGTGACGAAACCGATACGACTTGCGACCGAAGCATTATCACCCCTAGATCGTTTCAACAGAACGTACGGGTGGTGCGTCAAAACAACAAGAAATGATACATCTTTTACCCTAAGTCAAGTTGTTATTCACAGATTATTTACATCACACGCTTGATCATATCGTCGATAATATTTGACGAAACGTTAGCTCTAGCAGACGACGCAAGGTGTACCGGCGGCAATAGTCACTTACTTCGAATAGCTACCAAGCCGGATCCCGGCGGCGAGACGACGGACCTCGGACCATAATAATAATAATAATAATAAAGGCCAAATTCAATTAAAATCAAATCCATCTGGATCGAAAGCACGACAACAGCCGATACATTCAATCACGGTAGGGGGTTTACTTTGACTGACGCGCATACACTTTGACGAGTTTTAGACAACTCAAGATAGACAGATTCAGGCAAAGCAAGTCAAGAAATATCAACGAGCACGAAAAACGAGAAAATATCGCTTCAAGCCGGGTGTTCGTGAGCACGAACTCCGAGACGAGCAACACGTTCAAAGGCAGCAGACATTAACGGTAGGGGTAGCTCGCGACCGAGTAGATCCTCACGCTGGCACGTCAAAGGAGTCGTGGCGTTTAAGAATTTATTCTATTTTTATTATGTTTATGATTATGAGTAATATGCGATTGGATTTGATAGTGAACAAAGTTGAGGTTACGTGATCGAAAGTTATGCGGTTCTTTCGAGTAATCGGTGTGAGGCGTATATAGACCAATGGCTGGTTTCAGTGAGATCATCGCTCGCTATCGTTAAACGTTGGATTTATAATTCGTAGGCAGGGGTTTTCATTTAAGAAATGTGTATATATATATATATATATATATATATATATGATCGTTGTTAAAGCTCGTACCTTGGTTGGGTCTAATCATACTTTCTTGTGATGATCAACGTACTAAAATGAAAAGGATGAGAATGAAGAAAAACGCTAATACGAAATGATGATCTCGGATGCTGCAGTGACGAGGTGGAACGGTACGAAACTGACGATGTTCACCTGTCAAAGACTCGACAGGATACGTACGTAAGCTCGGTTACGTATGACGAGTACACACGCAGTCGACTCACGAAGACCATTTAACTGCTAATGAGGTTGAGCGCACAGCTGGATTTTTTTTCGCAACATAGCCACTGTCTAAGACCTACGCGTTCGATGGCTACCAGAAGAACTTGTCCAACGGACCAAATAGACAGCATCTTGCAACTTTGCAGCTAGAAAAATATATAAATATTTAGACTGCTTTGCAAGTCCAATAAACTTTTGCAAATTAAATTGTGCTGTGTTGAAGTTAACACATCAAAACTTAATGACTAAACTTTGACTAGGAATAGTTGCGGTCTACCTTTGGCCTTTGAAAGCCAGTGTTTTTCCCGGGTTTACAAAACGTAAACCCGGGAAAAACGCTGGGTGATGAAATTAGTTAATTTTTTCGGCACGAACACTTGCATTATGTATAGCTGTAAACTGCGGCTCGTCCTTGGGGACCGCGCAACTTGCTTCAGCAATCCGATTCAGAGTAGTTAATCGGTGGTTGAATCAATACAATGATATATACTAAGTATCTGGCCAACCTATGACCCGAACCAAAACTTACGACTCGCACTGATTACCTTAGAAGGGAATTCTGCTAGCGGGCTATGTACTTTCTGTGTATATTACTATAGGTAACCATAAGTTTCAGGCCATAAGCATTCCTGTGGTCCAAGACATCTCTGCTGCTCAAAGCCCTCGTAATACTTCTATTTCTACGACATTAATCGAGAATTGGCGGCCAAGTTAATTGGACGTCGAATGTCGCTCCTTCATCCATATCGACAAACGCAGACTGACAGAAAGCAGCTAGAAACAAACCGTTTAAAACTTCCTTAAAGTTTGTTCCCAGTTGGCCCACCGCTAGCACTCTCCTGTAACTTCCTATCACAGGTGTGCCGCTCCTAGTTTAGTATAGGATCCCGGTTGTCAGCCGTAGCTTCACCAAACCAAAACGACGTCGATACAAAAATACAGTCGATGCCGAAGACCAAGAAATAGGCCACAATTTCTCTAGCTAGGCTAAGACGTTTAAGTGGGGCGGGATTGACGTACGGACGCACCAGTTGTGATGGCAGCATCAGCAGCCGCACGGAACTTTATTGATTTCAAGAAGTACATGCAGATCGAAAAGTGGCTTTGTGTGGCCACAATTTGACAGGACATGAAGCTAGTTCGATTGTGGCCGGTCCGGCCTGACTCGCGCCTGTTTCGGTGTTCATCATCGACGCGGCTTCGTCCTTCGACCTGCGCCCTCGTCGAGGTCGCATCGTCATCAGCTTTTGGGAGTGTCCAAGGGCGTGTACAATTTACGGGTACGTAGCGAAACGACGAGGGCTTTCCGATTTGAAAGCGATCGTTTGAACGGCAGGGTGTAAATTGGAATACCTTAAATAGCTACGAATATAAGTAGACGAAGCTAAGTTACTGCTACAATTATTGTTGTTGTTTTGAAAAAGGGGAGACTGCGTCGTCAAAATTAATTGTCTTATTTGTTCTTCAGCAATCCACCACGTAAGTGGAACATGTCGAAGTCAATCGATTGTTGGGAAGCCTCACCGATCAATCTAGAGACTGATAAGTAACGGCTAAAGTTCACAAATGGAATTTATCTATAAGATGGAAAAGTAATGCGAAGGCTATTGTCAGCTACATAATTGTATTATCGGTAGAGCAATTAATTTACTTAATATTTGTGTGCAAATATTTCTTTAAGAATCGACAATTCTTAAACAACTTCCTTGAAGGTTTTTTTTTGGCAGTTTCGCCCCAGATAGCTATACTGCGACCCATTATTTGCACCTTTAGAATCAAGAAACTTATAAAGTCAAATAAATAACAGATAGATATCCTAACAAATCTAAACATCCTTTTGAAGTGCAATATCTGAGTCACTTCTACCCACGCTAGAAGCACTGCTGTGGCTTTTTTTTTTAATATTTCCTTCTGGGCCGACCCAGAGTGACCCACAACTTTCGCCTCTAAAATCTACTACCATAAAAGCCGTGGGATGTCCCTGTAAGCACTTAACCTTTAAATGTGCGCTCCGCCAACACTGCCTGCCAATAAATACCTTTTTGTGAGGAAGATTTAAATAAAAATGTATTGTTTTCTACCTTAATTATGGCTGACTAGGATTGTTATAACTTGCAACGGGTGAGAAGCGTACAATCGCAAATACATCTACTGCAGTACCACTCAGCCTCTCTCGAAAAGGGTGCGTCCCCCTACAGCTGAACAAACCACCGATCATTGACCGGGTGCTGCTCATAAAGGCCAAAATCAGGCTCAACTGTTAACAACACAGCTGCGCCACATGTCCTTGTCATGTATAGTAAAAATGGAGTTCATTAAAAATACCCTAGTTCCGCCTTACACTATATACTGCTTATACTCTCGATAGCTTCTCCAAATCTCTAATATAACGGACGTCGCATTACGATTCGTAAACCGTAATCGAAAGATCACCAAGCTGCCTTAGTTCAGTATTGATAACGCAATGGAGCCGGAAACCGTCTACGTCATTAAGAAGACACTTCACCAGTACACGAACAATAATAAGATAGAGACATTGGCGCTCGTATTCAGTCTCTGTTCTCGACATTTTAATGGGACAGTATAAAAAGATACACACGGCACTCGTCCATCGACAACGCACGCCTTTGCCTTAACTCACTCCTGTTGGATACGTTAGCCGGCCACAGTGAATCAACATAGCTAGGAGGCTTCATGTACGTGGGAACTATGCCCTTGGGCGTTGAGATTTGAGATTTTTAGCGGAGCTATATCTATAATAGATGTAACTGACACCGCCGTCAGAAGACTTAAGAAGGAGAGAATTCATCCCACACGAATAGGCCTCACTTTTACCAGCACAGCAGGGACAGGTCGCCAGCCACGACTAGGCCCTGTACCATCCTCTGCATCATTTTGTCCTCACTCCTTGCTCATTCTGGATTCTAAATGAGATCCAATTGCTTCATTAAAGTGCTGCATCTAAATCTGCTTGCTTGATAAAGGCCAATTCAGCAAGCTATCCCAGTGGTGGTCGTCACCGACTCTTCTTCCTTCTAACTTTCAGGGGTTGTATAGCTCCACCCCGCACACTCTCGCCTGTCGAATCGCCACGAT
Source organism: Varroa jacobsoni (assembly GCF_002532875.2). Lineage (NCBI taxonomy): Eukaryota > Metazoa > Arthropoda > Arachnida > Mesostigmata > Varroidae > Varroa > Varroa jacobsoni. Next base: position 107,649 of record NW_019213296.1, on the reverse strand, counting down.
CTTTCGGCGGTGACTGTGGTTCTGGTTGTTCTCGAAAGTGTTTCTGAAACCTATAGATACGCTATCATTTCGCCTTGCTTCAGAAGAACCTTGTCGTCGAATAACAGCAAATCTTGCCTAGTTTAAGGTTAGCACAATCGGCCTGCACATCACGGGGCAGGCGATGTCTGCAAAAGTGTTGTTATTGTACGAACGTTATTTTGCTGGTTTTCTTCACCCAGACTTTAAGGTTAAGTCATCTATTACGATGGTGAAGTAGGCTTGCGAATAGGGACTCGGCCACGCCTTGGATACCTTACAGTAGGCGGGTAGGGTTGTCTTGTTAACGAGGTCAAAAATTAAATCATAATTTTAATTAAACCTTGCAACTGTTGATGAGTACGCGTTAGACGCCATGCTACAAACGGTACCTCTTATTTCCGGTGTCATGACGTGATACTTGACGTTGCGATGCGAAGAACTGTGGATCTGTATGTGATCATGGGTAACTCTGTTCATTTCTTCGTTGGCTTGAATTTCGCCGGATGGCGTATTGTCCCGGTCCTCTCGCCGCCGCGTGGTCTCCTTTCTCGGAACACTTGTCTACGAAGCGTTCGCGGAACGCCGCTGGAGGGCGCTATTTCCTCCTCGAGTTAGGTCGTGTGTTGGTCCTCAACGTTGGCGCGCTTCTCTAATAAACTCGACAAGAACTTGGATCGTTTGACTGGTTGCAATCAGAACTGGAATGTCCCGTGGTGAAGTTGTAGGAGAAATATATTTGGGACTTATATAAAAAGCATAAAGACCTTGCCGGTAGGAATGGCTGACTGTTAACCGAAAAAAAGGGAGGGTGTTATTGGGTAGTAAGTTGACCTCTACAGGGTCTTAAATACAGGGCTATATTTTTACCGTAATCGATGGGACGTTTCTATTATATCGCGGTTGCAGCAAGCTCAAGTTTAATGTGATTCAGTTTTAAATACCTTTTACTCAACTACTTCACCTTTCGATTACGGAACTGGGTTCCAATGACAAAAAAAAAAGTACCAGAATCTCAATACCAGAGCGACTCGGTATTCCGCTATCTATAAAACATTTTTGACAGCTTCCATATTGAAAACTCATAATGTACGATTCTCTGACCCTCTCTAATTATCGCCATCGATGGCTAGTTACCATAATCACGTTCGGTATGCAACAAGTCATTTAGAGCTATTGTCGTAAATTCAATGGCTTTGCCACGTTAGGTTTTTATTAAATAGGACCCTGAATTTTGAAAATTCGCTTGAAAGGAGAGGCCTCGTGCGGTACCAGAATTCGTGAAAATCAACAGCCTCTTTTCCGGAATCTATTTATGACTCACTTGATTCTCAAAGTTCAGCTAAGCTGCATCTGCTTTATTTTTTGTTATAAGATTCTTTGGAGCAATTCTAAACGTTCTCGTTTCTTAGCTGGAGCTCTATAGAGTCTTTCCATTGACCTTTCAATTTGATCTCTTGTTGCCCCTGTTACCCTGCGAGACTCCACCTGAAGGTTGGATTGCTTATATAGGGCCCTAGTCAACATCAGAATAGCTGAAAACGATTACGAAACACCAGGTACCGCCAAAATGAATTCACTGTTTGAATGTCCTAGGATGATGATATTACTTTGCAGTGTTACAGAGCCTGTATAGATCTTATCCAATAAAGTGGAACTTATCCAATATAGTGACTGACTAGTAGCTTCATGCTTTATCTTCCACATTATAAAGCTCATTAGTTGCTTTGAAATAAATTTTAGTTGTGGACAATACCAATGGCTTGCGCAGGTTACAGAAAATTCAGCCGAAAACGGTCCAAATCAATAGAAAATTTTACTCGTTTTTTTTTAGAAATACCCAGCAATATGCTGAATTTTGCAGTTGAATAATAGGTAACTCTGATATCATATTCCTTATAGAACGATTAGAGAATGATCGCTAATTAACGAGCAGCTATAAAATATGCTTGGCCTATTTCACAGTTGCTCGTTATCATTATGAATCTGTAGCATCTGTTACTGAACTTCCCGATTACCTGAAGTTTTACCGTTTTCGTTGACCCACAAATCATTCGTCATTCTCGACAGCCATGATCGATGATAATCTGACTAAAATGCTATGTATGCCAAGCGTTATTTAGAATGCAGCTGGCACTTTATAAAAAGAAACTAGAGACGTGCAATGACGCACTGTAACAATAATTCGAATTAAAAAAAACTGGGCTCGAAACATTTTGGGCCAAAGCATAATTGGCCATACGTCAATGTCACACATTGACATAGCATGTTAACCAGGTTGCAGTAACTATCTAACCTACGTAACAATTGTTTCACGTCATGTAAAAGATCGCATCAAGGTCTAGCTGCATTCATCTTATATACAGGCTCAGCACATGAAAGGACGACCGTGTGATAATCTTTGGCAAACAAGCAGCTTCTGCTCTAACACATTGTATTAAAAATTATATCGAAGTTAAGAAATATCGTTCCAGCCCGACCAATGACATACTCTACATGACATGTATGATTAAGTAATGAAGAAATAAACAAACCAATGAGCAGCAGAAAAATATCCGATTTTCTTCAGCTCACAAAATCCTACACGTTTCTAGTTGCTACTATCTTATTAATGAAGCCGATGTACTATAGAAAGAAAACCCTGCAAGAGAAAATTAGTATCTGGGCAACTACAAGCTAGCATACGTCGCTGGCATTTATAAGGCCTGTTAGACCCAGATTATTTGGACGATCCCAATCATCGTTAATTTCTATTCATTATATTATCGTTTTCCTTATTGTGCGTCTTAAAGCACTGCTCTCTTTCATTTCCTTCTACAATATGACAGCGTGAAAATCTCTTTGCTCGTCATAATAGCGGACGTTCGTAGGATTCAGCCTAAAGCATTTGTAGACGTCACCGGGTCGTAGGCACTTGGGTATGAACAACTAACAAACACGACAGGGCCATATTCGGGGGTCCGATAGCTTGGTCGCCGCGGTCGCTTAGGCCACTGAGGACTTGACACTAAGGCTCATCAGCCGTTGGAGTCATCAACTAGGCCGTTATCAGTTGACCAGTTTGCTTGCCTTTAATGGCGGACCTCGCGGCCGCCGATGCCGCTGTTGTTAAGCGGTCGAAAATTAATGAACGTTGCTGCCAGAGGGCGCGGCTATCTGGTCTGTTCACCGCTCGCTGAGGAACAGCATAAAGCAAGTGCTCAGCCATGACCAGGATCCTCAAGCCTTGTAATCTCTGCCTTTCAATAAATTAAACTGGCGCTGAACCCGATATGAACCCTTTTGTCTCGTTGATTATGAATCGAGTTGCGCTAAATCTCTCCACCCATTCCATAAGGCGAGCCCGTGACTGAATTGGCGACATCATTACCGGTCAGTACCGTGTTACCGTAATGTAGGAGAGGATTCGAACGCATGCAGAGATTGGTTAAGATTGACCACCGGTCACAGTCCGTAAGCACAGATAGTTACACAGGCGATCAAATAAGCGAGGATCGCAAATTAAATAATAATAATATTTTCTTTTCTTTGTGGGCCTGGCCTATTTGCGAGTGTATCTTCAGGCCCTCTACGACAGCAACGATCCAGACAGCAGTTCATCAAAGAGAAATAACGGAAGTGCTATTAGAATAATAAAATGATCAATATTGATGCTGTATCAAAGAGGCGAAATTCTATTTCTTGTAAAAAAAAAAAAAAAAAAAGGATGCGCTATACAGGACGATATAGAAATGCTTTCTTGTTTTTACATAAGAGTTCGTTGTTATTTTTCCTTTACTTTACTTTGTGGTTTTTTTTTACCATGCATAGCTTCGAGCTAATCCATGTTGTTGCTGTTGGTGGGGTTGATGTCGTTAGGTTTTAGTATGTAGAGTGATATTTTACAATTTTGTCGATATTTATGCTGCTTACTATAGCATAAGTCAATAATTCGTATAGAAAGCATTGAGGATTTCCCCAGACACACGGTACAAACCCCAGACGCGCCATTCCAGGAAGCCGATTTCTGTCTATCGGTACATACGCGTGCGATGCAACTCGTACAATTAACGAGCATAATCACATTTGTTAAGCCGGATTAAGCTTGTTAGTGTGGGCAGTCTATCTGTTCGGCTTATCTTTGAAACAGATCAGGTTCGACTAACCCCTAATTTCATTGATAAAAAAAAAAATGATGGAAACAGCTTCGAAGTCACCCGCTTCCTTGACAGCGGCCACTTCGGCAGTGATTCTCGAACTAAGAGTGGGTTGCTCCTTATAACAGATCGTTTTATTGTAAACGCTGACTTCGGATCAGTATCAGGAAAAACTTAACTAGCTTTAGCATTAGAGTATAAGCTGGTACGTTTATTAGCGGAAGTGGATAACCGATTCAATTGAATTGACAGTATTCAATAACAACCGTTAAAGTTATTTTATTTGCAGTTTTTTTGCTGATTTCTCCCATATTACAATGGATTGAAGGCGTAATCTTTAATCACTACGACTGTAGTGCCTGTCTCTTTCAGAATTCCCCGACGATGGCACACCCGCTTCAAAGACGTTAAACAACTGACGCTAGTTGCTTTGTTCAGATTCTATAGATAGTCCTTTCTATTAACATCACACGATGAACAACCCAGCAAAGGACCATCTCGTTGGCGTTATAGTTGCCGACTCCTGTCGCTAACAGTTCTATTCTGTCCTTTTAAAACAAATCGGTTGCGCCATCCGGTAGCTCATGTCGTATAGTTTCACGTGTCACCCATTCGCTTTCGTTCTGTTTTGGTGCACCGGATGAGATCCACTTCACTGGTAAGAATGATGCTTTCTTTGGTTTTTTTCCCTCTGGCTGCACTCCACACCTCCCGTGCTGACGTCGCTCTCCCTCTCCGAACTCCGCTATCCCTTCATAGGGTTTCTCGTTGTCAGGTCCATATTACCCCCGACGGTAGGGAGTTACGATGGCGGCAGCCCCTTATCAACGATCCCTCGGTACTGCGTCCCTCTCTCTCTTTCGACGCCTATCGCCTAATTAACCTTTCACTTAACAGCCATTGATCCCCCCTCTACCAACAACCCCAGCAGCGGTACAGGCGCTAATGGCAATCTACAACGATCCGCTCTAGCTGCATTTGGCGTTCGCTTAATCTGTCGTTGACGCTGTCACACGCGTTCTCCATCAGCACTGGTGGCTAGACTTCAACGTTCAGGCAGTTCTGTGAAGTACTGCATTGCCTGGCTGCAGCAGCCTCCGTTCTGTACTATTACTAGGACGAGGTGTACCCCCACCATTATTTGCATTAAGTTGCTATTGCTGACACTATTACTACAACCAATACTGCATTTTCTGGCTGGCTACGACGAGATGTTAGGTTAGGACGAAGTGAGTCCCCAGCCCAACCGGTTTCTGGCCGCTGCTACTGTCACTGGGCTGCAGAGCCGCAGCGCTACCCAGTCACTCCGATCCAAAGGCGCGGCAACCCATGGATGGCTTTCGGGGACCACCCCCGCCCTGCGGGGCGGAGCATTGGCGACGCGCCGCCCATATCGAGTGGAGAGGGAAACGTGCCGCGGAGGGCTAAAAGCAGACGAGCAAATGATTCAGGCAGCATATCGTTTTGAACAAGCGACAAGCAACAAGCATTTATAGTAGACGTAGTACTATTGGTAGTAACAAATGAACGCGTGTACTTGAGCAATCATTAGCGAAGCCAGACAAAGTGCTACAAGTTACTCTAGAAGTAGAAGAAAGGTTGGAAAGTTAAACGAAGGTTTTGTGAATCAACGTCATCATCAGCAGTCGTCACAACTTGTGTAACAGCTTCGTTTATCTCATTGTAGTTGGCAACAGCACAGCTGTAACACGACAAATAATAACAAGCTATTGTTTGTTAGTGTTCGATCGACAAATCCGGAGCCGGTGCTACTTTGACTTTGTAGTGACACCCACGCACCCGCTATCACGATGACTGGATTATTAAATGATAGTGGTGCCGTAGCAGTGGACCAGGCAGCTGCGCCTGAGCAGGCCGTAGCGAAAAAATTCACCCCGTTTTCCGTTGATTATCTCCTTTCGGACGTGCTGCCGTCAAACAAACAAAGTACGGTTGAAGAGGACTCGACAAGAAGTCCCTCGCCCCGATCCGGGGCAACGGATCCCGATCCGTCAGATTCCGAGTCCGAACAGGAAGAGGCCGACGTCGAGGCTTCGTACCCACCCTTGACATCATCCGTATCACCGGCGCCGTCTCCATGCTCCTCAACATCGCCATCGCCTCTTGCTCTGTACCCCAATATGAGTGCATTCAACCCGGCTGAGCATGCGATGATGTCCACCATGGGGGTCGGTTGGGACGCTCTATATAACTATCCCAACATACCAATTGGTAAGTTTTGAATCTGCGCACAGTTACTAAAAACAAGTAAAAAAAATCTATAAATAGTTCATGGCTGTTTTGCAGTTATGCATATAAAGCGGATCAGCAGATGCAATTAATTAGCCATCAACATTTAGGATGTTTCTTGTGCTTAGGTAACATAAAAAGTTGAAAGGAACTCGTATTTGAATAGGCTTGTCGAACTGTAGCCGGATAAGTATAGCAAAAGAGGTCTACAAAATGTTTCTCAAACTAACAAAGTGTTTTTCCTTTTTGCGTTCCGCAGACGGTGGCCTAACAGAGCTACCAAAGCTGCCTCCTGGTCCAGTGAAGTGTCATCTGCGGAAGCATAAAACTAACCGCAAACCTAGGACACCCTTCACGACGCAGCAGTTGATGTCCCTAGAACGAAAGTTCCATGCAAAGCAGTACCTGTCAATAGCAGAACGGGCTGAGTTTTCGTCATCTTTAAAACTGACTGAAACCCAAGTGAAAATCTGGTTCCAGAACCGCCGCGCAAAGGAAAAGCGTCTAAAGGAGGCTGAAGATGAGCGTATTCGTATGGCTCAACGGCCACTACATCTAATGCATCCCCTGGCCGCCTTCGGATTGCCACTTATGCCGATGCACCACCCTCAAATGATGCCAATGCCTCTACCGAAACTGGAGAAATAGGCAGCCTCCAACAAAGTGTTTGTTGTCAACTGCTGTGTGCAGGGAAGTTAGCGGCATGCACTTCGAGCAATACATTTATAGAAGTAAATGACCTATTAGTCGTTGGCAAAGAAAATCCTCAATGAAGGGTAATTACCATCGGTTTCAAGCAGGAAGAGAAAACAATATTAAAAAATGAACCTCACAACTAAAACAGGCAAATGTATTTCGATCATTATCTTGCTTGGAGGGTCATTTCATAGCTCTCGACAACTCGGCAAATACTGCGTATTCGAAGAACCGCCATCGACCGCGAGTCCGCAGTATTAGCAGGTACACGATTTTCAAATATACGAAAGCATTCACTAACACAGAAAGTTGCTGCATAGGGTCGTCTGGAGCGAGGGTCACCCCCCGGAGCGATTTCGTTGGTTACCCCCACTCCGGAACAAGCAACCCCCGCCCAATTCGTGGAACATGGGCATGAAAGAGATGCAGAAAAGCTGCAGTAATAACAACGACAGCAACAACAGTTTCGATCACCGCCAATGGACGAAGGAAAGCGACACGAATCAACCCGCGCGCTCGCCGTCGTGTGCTTTTTAATTAACCACAGGTGGCTCAAGAATATAGTGCCCTGTTGTATCTCAAAGTCAGGCTGGCCCGATCTTGAGTACCGCCCGCTTATTTTAGAATAGGCGACGGCCGCAGCCATTTCGCGGGGCAACACCAACAGCTATGAATTGTACAGCCTAAAGAAAATCGAGTGCAGACCTTTTAAGGCTCTCGGCGAGACAACAGCATCCGAAGGGGTGTGGTAGACACCAGCTTTAATAACAGCCGGAGTTCATATATTGGCATGGTCGTGGACACATTAGAATTAACACATTCATTTGTGGAAAAACAAAATACACTCTAAAGTACATTATGTGTATATAGATATGTATGTATACGCTGAATGACTGTATATAAAACACTTGTAAGTAGCAACTACATAGAAGTAGTTACTAATGTAAATGTTTTTAAACGTGGTGGTACTATTTATACTATTTTCATGCACAGATTACAGAGAAACCTTATGCCGCATGTGAAAGTGAATAGGCATCTACGTACACATGGGCAAAATTATGGTTGTTATTATATCTCGTTAGATTTATTAACGGGATGTTTATATCTACCTTCCATCGGCGATCGGTAAAAGATGCGTCTTTCATTACATGTGTCCCAATCCGTATAGATGGAGTCGATGACGATAAAAACGCGAAACACAATAAAGCAAAAATACTGAATAAATATCAATATTCAGTGAATAGTACGACCTCGTGTGCTTATTCAGACGTTGTCCGCCCTTCTTCTCGCATAGCAGCAATGCATAATGTATTCTTGAGGGGGCAAAATCTCCGCAGTCGGAGCGCAAGCGCCGAGGACAGCTAGAGCGGGTATATTGTCTGGGCATCACTCGTTCTTCGCAGAGTATTCGTAGAGTCGTATGGTTATACACTGCAAAGTCTCTATAGTGGAGGCGAATGAATGAGTGAGCCTTTTCCCAGCTTTATTCGTTGCTGGCAATTCTTCGCCCCAACCCACTGTCAGCTGTAATAAAGAAGGAAAGTGAGGAATAAAGGGCTTTGGCCAGCGAAGACTATGGTCGGCCAATCCCATCTCGAATCGTTGTGGGGATCGGGAACGCGGCAGTTTCTCCTGCAGAACACTTGGGGAGACTCTGCAAACCCAGTCCTCTAGCTAGTTGAGGTGGTGACGGCCGTGACGATACCAATGGTAGCAGCTATGGCGAGTACTTGCTGCTTAGTGCCCAGCGCCTAGATCTACCGGTGCGGCGGCGGAAGGCCGCATCTTAATAGAGATTTAATGGGGCTTGGCAGGCATCGGCGGCAACCGTTCAGAAAGATGGGGTTCTATGGGGCGGGCTGAGAAGACGCGAATCCGGCTGCGGTCCGGGTAAAATTCTCGTGCCCGCAACTAGAGAGTGATGGGGAATGCCAGGCATTTGATGGTCCCAAAGCGGCAAGGCAACGTGAGACACCAAAAAGGGGAAAAGGGGCAGATCGGAGCTTCCCTTCGGAGTTGGCAAAACGCGCGAGACCGTCGGAAGTCGAGCAGCGCAGTCGATCCGTCGAGGCTCGTCTAGGCGGCGATGATGCTGCTATTAGAGCAGAGACTCAAAGCGCCCACTATCCCGCACCCCGGACCCCCAGATTTTCCCCAATGCCCAACCATTTTCGTTGGACGCCTCTGAAAAGGAGCAACCAAGTAGAAGATCAAATATTATATTAAAGCGGAGTGACGACCACGACTGTTCCCGCCTACCGCTAACAACGCTTAGAACTTTAAGTTTGCCTGCCAAACATGGCCCGATAGCTTCAGAAGCTTTTAGGGATGCTAAGCTATTGGCAACTGAGATTTGAAAAATCGCATATATATATATATATGTAATATTATTATAAAAGCACAATCATAGGCACAGAAATACGAAGGAATAACCCTTTATACACATTCTGGAGTAAAAGTCTGCTGAAGGTTGGAAAAAAGCTTTGTATAGGTTCTACTCACTATTTAAAATGAAAACTGCCAAAAGACCTCGTACTCGTCTATATTTAAACAGTTTTCGTAACCATTATGAGCTATAGCACAGCTAAACAAGTATAAAAATGCTTGATAAGTGAATCCTTGTACAGAAATTTGGATCACATAGGCGTAACAACGCAACAGCTTTTACTGATCAGCTTATTTAATGGCAAATGATATAATGCTACACTATTGGCCATTATTGTACACCGTCGACGTAATAATGCGATGCTAAAGGCGTCAAAGCTATATGATTGACCTCAATACAGCTCAAAACCTTAGAATAGGATTCCGGAAAGCCTGAAACAAGTGAAGGGCGTCAGCTCCGTTCATAAACCTCCGTGCTCAAATCCACAACACCGATAAATGTCCTTGGATAAGTGTATACATTTTTACGCTTATATATTGCCTGCCACCAATGCGAAGGATGCTGATCTCAAAAACCAGTAGCTAATAACAAAGCGCTGATTGACGCTTTATACAGTACCTGGCATTGGTATCTATCAGATTGTACGAATGAAGAACTAACCAGGCTGCAACGTAGAGAATGCAAATTCAGGTTTGCTTTCACGACTGGCCTTAAACAATTGGCAGCGGGCGCCTACCATATATATATATATATATAGACTTAGCTTTTGACTCATGTTTATGCCGGCAAACAGTATACGAGTCACTAGCTTTACTTTAATTTCCTGCTACAACAGCAATAGCAGCGAATACTCCTGCGACACGTGACGGAGGAGGATACGGGGCGAGATGTTGGCTCTAGCTACTTATCACCACTGGCTGGCTAGTCAGTCTGGCTGCCTGTCGGAGCTGTCGGAGTGGGCATCATCATGGCAATGGCAGCGGTCCCTATTTTGTTGCTGGGGAAGTCGTTATCGCATTTCGTTGATACAGATAAGCCGTCTAGCAACGGTGCCCGTTCTAATCTTACTAAGCGAAGAACCATCCTGTGAAGAACGAGAACCCTAGGGCGCCTGGAGGTTTGTGTGGCCCCTGTCTACAGTGTCGCACTGGGGGACCTGCCTAAGCCACACAAATTATGATCCAATAATGTTACGTAATTGATTGGACTAAAATCAGTGGTAAAACGGTGCACGGATGGTATAACTGAAACATAGTATATTTCGTGTCAGTTTTAATGGTCGTATTGCTTCTCACCATATGTCAAACAGACTAAAATTACAGTGGTTGACTTTGTAGCGGATAAGCTGATTCATGTTTAGAGGGTTGTACATAAAGCATCGTTGCATGTCACGAACCAATGCTGATCCAATAAGCGGTCTCTAAAAGCTTTCGAATCGATCACACAGGTGATGCATTGTGAAGGGTAAAGTAAGTGGTTTCAACTTCTGAATGACATTCTAACGAAGAAGAGATGGGGCTGATTCTCTTTCAGGTTCCCACATCGCTCCTGCAACGAAAAGAAATAGAATCCAGGGCCGCTTTCTATAGAATTTCCATTCATAGCAAATGTTCACACATGTCTCCTATTGCTATTATTCCGTAGCGTGGCCGATTATCAGATGAAACCAAAACTATATTTTCCACATGAACTGATGCAATGGGAGTGTTCTCGCTCCATGCATCACTAAGAAAACCTTCAAGACGCAAGCGTCGTACTCAGGACAGAAACGTTTCGGCGCATTGAAACGGGGGAATCAAAGAAATGAGCGGACGACATAGTTTTTAGATTACAGCATCGTGCGCGTCCGGTCACAACGTATCGAGCGAGAACTGAAGCAACGTTTCGTTGAACCGAGAGAACTCTTGTCGAAGGGTTATATATTCGTTGGATCTGGTTCACCCATCAAGTCCTGTGACAAGCGTAAAAGATTCTTTGCCACTCGTACTCTTCGCTTCAGATTAGCTTCTACCTACTCGAACTCGCGCTTTTGGCCAGTACAATAGCTGAGATCCCAGTATGATGTAATGGTCGACGGGTAAACTATCATGAATGCGTAACAATAATTATGTATAATAATGCGTTTAACAGCCGGTGCTATTGTCATAGTTAAGCTTTGCTTTAGGCGGCTGGCCCATCCCAGCACAAACAAAATCGTGCGTACGCCCGGCTTCGAGCCTGCGTCCTCTCTGCGTTCCTTTACTTAGCAGGTTAACATGCTACCACTACGTTATTGCGGAAACGTGTAAATAGCATGACACCAACGATTGCTTGCCATTGAAACGTATTTGATAGTATATCAGTAACTATGATGGTTTCGAAGAGCCATTACGTGGGACTACGGGAAGACCTGAGGGCTGGACTGTACCATTCAGTCAGAAATTGTCCAGCTTTTGCATCCTGAGACATACATCGAGGATTAGAAAGAGTTTCTAGGACTGGTCCAGTGTCGAGTGCAAAGGAGTAATGCTGTTACGTTACTGAACATCGCGGTTTTTAAGATCGTTGTAGCCTAACTGTCATTGGCAGACCTTTTCGATGGATCAAAAGATTCGTAACGAGTTATGACACTTGTGACAAATATCAGTCACAAGGGGAGTCTCATTTATGCCATTGATTAGGCCTTTTCCCCTTCTCCAATTCAACAATTTGCCGCATTGTTCCAAATGTATAATAACATTATCGTTCATTTTTGTTTTTACTATAGAAATTATGAAAATGACGACCAGGATAATTAAATAACGCTCATATTCTACATACTTTCCCTTAGTAATGGTAATTCCCTTAGTAAATTGTAAGGTAATGTAGTATGCGTACTGCATGCTTTTATTAAAGGCGATTCGAATCAAATAAACAATAATAATAATAATAATAGCAATAAAAGATTTTACGTAGACACAATATTGCGTAAAATAATACCGTATAAATAGATACACCTAAATAGACGCCTTAGTCAGTCAATCAAATTTTTTAACAAGCATCACATTTGGTTTTGGTCATCTTGCAGCACCATAAGCCAACGTATATACCGATAATAACAATAATAATAATAAGTATCCAAACTTCAATTTCCTGTCGTCGCTCCTTTCACATTGCTGTCTTGTATAAGCTCAAAAAAAGGCACGTTAAAAAAATGACGAATGTGTAGCCGGCGCGTATGTCGTCCAGTGGTTATATTTTTCCGTCGGAATGGCCGGTTGGATAATGATTTTTCCCTTCATAGTATCGAGCAAAGCACGTGCGAAATATATATCGGAATCGGTTGCCATTTCTCAGCAACGATCAGCGGGATAGAGACGAACAGAAACTGTCCGTTGCACCGTAGCCTCACTGCGCTCTGTTGCTCCGAGCTATACGTATAATGTCGGCTAGAGGGTTGACTTCATACGCCGACCAATGTCCTTACTACCACTGCTACAACATTTATGGACTACTCCCGTTCGGTCGGTTTCGTTCCAAGCTGCTGGACCCATTGCTGTTGCCGACGAAGAACTGGCCGACCACGAACAGCTTCTTATTTCGTGGCCTCCACCTAGGAGGCTGGCCTTTTCTCTATTATCCATCTTCTCCCTCTACAGTGTTACCAGGAATCAGGGAGAGCAATGGCTGTAGCGGAAGCGGCGGACGGAAATAGGAGCGGAAATGCGGGTGGCTAACATGACCTGTTGGAAATATTTGAATCTTGCCGCGACGCACGAGGGCGAAGAGAAGGGCAAGACGGGTTAGGTATGGCCAACCTGGTTTCACGCATGTGTATACACTCTATAGTATTCTATAGGTTCCTTACCAATGTCTAAATGTTTGTATGTGTATGCTTCACGAATATTATAGTGTACCTACGTCATAGACGAGGGGTCTCTGATCTGGGAGGTGTCGAACGACCGGGGAAGCTAGCGAGCAAAGAACGGACCAAAAGCCCTTGCAATTTAGGCACTCGATTGGACTTCTATTGACGTTGTTCCCTGTTCCCGTTTATTTTGCCGGGACGATGAACAACGAACACGCGGAACGAAGTAGCGGGTCTCTGGTGAAGGCAGTATAATTTATTGCAGCTGTATATCACCCACTGGGCCTGTGTGAACCAGGATGCGACTCACCGTGCAGTGCAACGCACGTCGAGGTGGAAGAAGCGGTTTGCAGCGCACCCCCCCCCCCCCCCCCGCTCCCCCAAGGGTCACAGCCATCTGACCCGTATTGAACTCTCTCAAGAAGACGGTCTAACCGAGGGAAAAAGAAATAAATAGAAATTTAACATTCAAAGCTGGGGTTGCGAGAAGTCAGTGGCAGCAGGAAAAACTAGAGAGTGAAGTCGTCTTCATTGCTGTCGTCGTTGGGCTGCCAGCTGATGGCTTGAAAAGGAGGCGCAACTTCCTCAAGACACTGCTTGTGCTTGAGTTCTGGCCGCAGGCTTTGGTAATAGTTCCTAGGAGGGGGTTACTTCATTCAATACCTGACTCAAGTATATAATACGTGCATGAAGTGCATTAGTGGTCCTCGTAGCTTTGCACTCTCTGCTAATTACTAGCTATTAACGGGTTGTTTTGATGTTGCGGTGAAACCGTCATAAAATTGGACTAATTAGAGTTTCTTCTCAAAAATACCGACAACAGCTAGCTCTTGTTCTTAACGATGTTTGAGGTTGATTTGGATCTATTCTAGCACTGACGCCGCTTAACACTGGATAGAGATCTCACGACCCGTAGTTGGTTTGAGCAGGCTCGTACAATGTCAGGACGCTTTGCCTTAAAATTCATCATACTTCAGTCATTTAGTCTGTAACTGGGTGACGAGAACGTAGTCACAAGCACATCGTCACCCTAAATAAGGTTCTGTTAGACGTATTTTGTGACGAACACCATTCTCAAAAGTGGAATCTTCATGTATATCAGCGCATTTTCATCAGCCTACACTTGAATGCGCTGTTACTCGCTCTTCCGTTCGTTAAATGCTCATTTAGCTTCCGTACGCTTGTGGTCATGTATCGAGATTTATTCGTTAGGAATATTACTGCGAAGTGAAAAGGAACAGTTTTTGCTAGACTCTTCTTGATGAAGACATTATCACTACGATAAAAAGCTTTTCCTTTCGTTTGAATATAGATTGGCCCTTAGCTGCTCCGTTCATGGAAGAAACTAAAGGCTGAATTTGCTTTGGCATAGAGCCCCGCAGGCCAAGGGATAGATGCCCACGTCTTTAAGGCAATTGAGTTCAGAATGATAAAGACGCAAAGATTTCTTCACCTCTATAGTAAGTTAAAGTGAATGAGCTACGACCAGCAGCAACGATTGTAGCGAAAGATCAAAAACGCGCTAAGTGATTCCAAGATGGATTCCACGAACGCCTACGGCCGACGATATTTGACTTGCGAATCTGTCGCAACTTGAAGGCTTGAAGGCACTGGCCCTGAAGAGGCTCAAACGGGCTATTCGCTTTTTACCGTTCTCGATCTCTCTTACCATCTATGAAAGCCGATCTCCAACTGAAGTTACCGGTGGCTGGGAGTTCGCTACAATCGTACGGAGCACGCCAGACTTTACAGCTTCACCATCATCATCAAAGGTTTGCTCAGTTCCTTTTTTCTTTTGACGCGAGGGGAATTCCTCGAGAAGCTTAACGACCACTTTTTCTTCAATGAATGCCAAAAAGAAGGAAAAGGCTCAACTACACAGCCGGCACCACGACTGACTATGCCGAGAAGACTGCTGCTGGAAAAGGTGATTACAAAGCAGCCGAAGCGCAGATTACAAAACACTCAACTCCGGCTTCATCTTCGAAGGCGATGACGGCACTGAGGGTACGTAGTGGATCTATAGTTCTCTTATAAGTCCGCGACATTTCTGCCTTTGGAGTTCTTCGAATTTTGCCTCACGATCCCTCTGTTCTTTTCTTCTTCGTAAGTGGGCAGTCGACGGGTACAGCGATACGGACGACTCTTTAGCGCTTCTTCGGCTTTCGGGGGAATCTGCATGGCTTTCGAATGTATCCACGTGCGTTGCTTGTCTATGTACATATCTACAGAGCGATCCAAAAGTCGTCTGACAGTTTGAAAAAAAATAAGCTGACAATTTGAGGGTCTTTGCTTAACTTTGTTTACTCTCATGCTATTTAAGTGAATTCGAAATAAAGATCTTCATACTGTCCCCTAATACATATACATATATAAATATATATCTATATATATATGGTAGTTCAAAGCGTTTGTATGATAGCTGAAGCAGTAACTTCCGCTATGGCGCTGGGTGTACCCTCATTGAACTCGGACGCAAAGACGGTGTTAGCATCATCATCATCTCCTTCTAAAGCAGGCAAATCGCGTTGGGTTTGAATGAAATTGCCTTTTGCAAACGGAAACTGGTCCTTCCCGGCCGCTTCTGGCCAGCGAGTATTCGTTGCATTTGGCGGGTGATACAGAAAATGCGCGCTAAATAATCCAGAAGAGCTGAGTTTGGGTCGCAGTCGTCACGGTAGCACGCTGACAATTGTACGTTCACTTCATTCGTATGTTCAAATTGTGAACGGAGGCTGCCGGCTAGTCTGTCGTTACCAATGCAAGCATTTCCAAACGAATATTAAAATGAAATAAGCGTGAGCTACTTCCGTGTGCAGATGTAAAGAGTCATGGCAAGCACGGGTCGTCCAGATAAGTTGATATATATATAGGTTCAAAGCCCAAAGTACTTTGCTTTGCTTTAAGTTATTTCGCTCTCTCATTAGCTTGTCTAGTCTTCATGAATGTGAGTGACTGACATAAATTACCACTTAAGCAACGAAATGGACCGCTAGCTACCTTTGTGCACGATGCCTTTTTTACTGTTCACCCTGTTATTCTGAGTAACCTCCATATAACACACGCATGCCCCTTGTCGGCCACGGTGACTATGAAAGGGCTGCCAATACAGTAGCTATTTCGCCCCAAAAAGTCCCAGGCGGAAATCGTGGGCATATTTTCTCTCACTTCTATCGTTACAGCAAGTTCTCCCCGATACTGGACTCGGCTTTTGATCGTAGTTTGACTATAGAGGATCTGCTTAGCTAAGGCTGCTAAGCACCATAGCCCTTTACGAACGGTGATGATGCGTGTGATCCTGTTGTCCAGAAGCAGCTCTGCACCGATTGGAGACTGTCTAAGGAGGGCGCCACATTTTTCTAGCATATGACATTAATAATCCGCTGTACGCTTAGTAATATGGTACATAGGTTTCTATATGTGTATTACATTAAACGATCGCAGCTTCTTGATTAGCTCGGCCACATACGAATTCGATGATAACGAACAAGGATTCTCCTGATGAGACTGTTGTTGGATCAATATTATTTTGTTCAAAAGCTTTGTCCTGAGGCTCTTCAGTCCTCTTATTATTGAGTGGCCATACTTGAGCATAGTCTACTTTTGTACTGAAGAAGTCTACCTTAAGTCCATAACAGCTGTCCGCCGCCTGCACATCCTATACAACGGCCCTATCTATTATAGCAACTCGAAATTGACGACAACCCTGAATGCGCGCCGATTGTACCTGCTATGGCACCGAATGTCTAGCGTTAGTCCAAAGACGGAAAGCGAACCATACACAGTTTGGCTTTTACCAACAACAAACATGAAGTGAAGACCCGACGATGATGCCGGAAACGGAAGTAAGCAGTTTCGATGGCGAAGCCAGCGGTCGCCCAGCTCAAAGAGGACAAAATTAGTGGACGATGAGGTAATGGTTGCCTGCCTGCCGTTCTAAGCTCAGACTAGACGATGGTTGGCCTGGACGAGCGAAAGGGAGGTGGATGCTGAGGCGCCGGCGGCATCCGCAGCTGTGAGGAAGTCTTCCCTAAAAAGATTAGGCAGCATCTGTTGTTGTCCTAAATGGAAAAGTGACCCAGAGAAGATGTTTATCTGGTAGGCGGGTCTGCTCGTGCAGGTGTCTACTAAATAGGGAATCGACCCGTTTGCCGTTAGCGGATGCGTTCAACGGCGAAATGGCTAAGAAGTAAGTAATCATTGCAGGGAATAATTCTACAGGACCAATGTAGGACAAAATCGATTATCGTAATGTTAAATCATAACGGGAAGAACACAAACAAGGTGTGATAATGTTTATATGTCTACAGTTATGTAGTAGCCTTTACCTAAATAGAATGTGTCGTTTCACGCGCAACTATACATTCAATAGATATAGGTTATATATCGATTGAATGTATAGCATATAAAAATGAGTGGGCACAATCCAATTATACAAGCAAATTCACTGTTGCCTATAAAATAACATTAAATTCAAGAAAAGGCTCATAGCGACAGAAACCAACGTATATCCATATTTCTGATCTCAATGTATCTACTAATTATAGTGTACTGCGCAGAAGTTCTGATAGCGCAAAATGTAAATATTGGGGGAATCCTGTTTATTCTATTTACTTCCGAAACTCCGATAAAAATGTTTGAATTATTTAGCAGCAGCTTTAGCCCACATTTTATTTTCGTCAGCAACCCACATTGACCCATAATGCGTTTTGAAACATATTATATAAATGTGTATGTATATATACGACTTTTTGAGGTGGGCCACACCCCACATGAGATGGCTCGGAGCCGCATCGAGCTCGGCTTGATAACAAGCGCGCAAGGCGCGATGTATTATTAAAGTCCCCGGTTTACGCTGCGCCTCGTCAAACAGCTCTCATTGTTCACGAGCCTTTGGTGCTCCTAAGGAGTCTGGCAAACAACCAGCCAGAGCGTTGGCTGGTAGGGTGAACCCAGCAGGGGGTCTCTAACTAATGGCCACGTACCACCGATCCCTCGCAGGGTTTCCCCACATCTTTGCTAGCGACGGATTATGGTACACTTTGCCAGCTGCATTTCACTTTTCAGAGGTTTCAGACTGCTGTGTCGGTATAACACTGAGCAGACCTATATATACACGGGGGCGTCAGCACGTTTACTGTTTACGATTCAAGTCCGGAGCCTAGGTCGATCATATGATAGAATTCAGTGAGAATACTGTGCTGAAAGCGTTGGCGAGTGAAACCACAATGTTGGAATATCAATATTGGTTTGAAAAAGTACATGGTGAGCCGCTGGGCCGATTTGATTGAGCTGACCTCATACCTTTATTTCTACTTGAAGGCAAAACGAGGGGCTGGGAAGTCTCCAAGTAGATTTTCATTCGAGTAGGTTCGTTTTATCCTATCTTCCACAATTCCTAAAAGAGATGGCGGCGACCCATTTTTTTACGATATAAGCTAGGATACAGCTGTTTTCTAACATTATTTGTTATTTATCCACGTTAATTTTTGGGGTCAATCCGTTAATCTATTCCAGCCTTG
The DNA here is from genome assembly GCF_002532875.2 of Varroa jacobsoni. Classification (NCBI taxonomy): domain Eukaryota; kingdom Metazoa; phylum Arthropoda; class Arachnida; order Mesostigmata; family Varroidae; genus Varroa; species Varroa jacobsoni. Next base: position 88,815 of record NW_019213296.1, on the reverse strand, counting down.
CGATGAAATGTGATTTTTGATGGGGCCTCGACTTTGTATACCAAGAAATTTGTATGAATATATTTTGACTGAACTTTTACATTTGTTCCTCTATTTAATTGCTCTATCGTGCTCTACCGGATGCCTGCAATTTTCAGCCTGCCACCTGTAACTTCCCATAGAAGAGTTCCCTTTCATGAAGTGGTTACACGAGTACTGATCTCCGGTCGAATAGGACTCCATCTATATTGGAATATTTCCGTCATAGAATCGCGGAGCATAAGATGCAAGTTTCTTGACGCCACATGCGTCTAATAATTGTATCTGCTTGCTTGTCGCTGTTAGCAAGCGGGCTGGCTAAAACTGTCGGAGCCAAGAGAGCCAAAAGATGGTGGTTGAACGGGCGTGTGGTTGAAATGAGGATGTAGCCCTCCTTACATAGGACAAAACGATCAGAAGAGGCAGGAAAGTAATAAATTAACCAGTTAGTTTAATGGCCGAGCAGTGTTATTAGGTTATCCAGAAGTCATTCGCGCCATCGTCATGGCCGCCACGGCTGTCATCGTCTCTGCCAATCCCCACAATGAAAGTGATTCTTTACTTTTCCTCCATATGATTTGTAATACCTCTTCATTTCCCTACCAACAGGAGCCGCTGCTGTGTCAGTTGTCAGCGCGTTTCTGCGCATCAGACTCTCTCTCTCGTTGATGTTCGCTTTCGCGCTCTCCATCAGAACTGGCTTCTCTTTGTGCGCGATCAGATCGTCAGGCCATAATACTATCGACGGGTGACAACGAAGTTCGGCGAGCAGAGAGAGAGAAGGTGCTCTGGTATAGCTTGCTAAACGTTGTCGGATGCCCGTTCGATGAAACACCCGCTTTTTTCTCATCATCAGGATTATCAAGTCGAGTCCCTGGGGCAGCCCGTCTGTCCCATCAGACGCAGACGGCTATACTATCTAAAACGTTCTATCGAGTATGGCCGCTGCATTTACCAAGCTTTTATCGTCGCCATTAGCGGCTGGGGCAATAATTCGTTGGCTGGGATAACCGAAAGCAGTTCCGGGAGTTCCGGATCACTTCTCCACTTCGCCGGTCACAACTGCTAGCTCGTAGAGCGTACTGCAGTAACTGGACTTCGGCAGTCACGGCAACGGTGATGACGTGAGGGTCGGTTCTGCAATCTGCACGAGAGTCCATGCATACACAAACTACCACTCAGCGCAGAAAGACGATATATTCTTCAGCGCATACATACATACATACATACATACATACATACACTGAAAATCATAATAGCTACGGTTAGGCTCGTTAAGGCCATCGGCTTCCGATGTCCAGACACTGCTGGGACACCCATGAGGGCTCGTTGCCGGGTGGGTGTTTCGCCTTTATAGGCGCCAGTCTCCTTAATTTCATCGTCGTGGTCGTCGTGAACCCTTCAACGCAATCCTCCATCCGTTGTCCTGTTATCCCGCCCCAATCAAGGTGGAGTCTCTCTACAGTCCCTTCAGCTACCCTGAGCGCTACGAGCGGTAAGGAGAGAGGATGGGGAGTTGTTCCACTTATGAGGCGGGCTAGGGAAAGTAACTGCTACAGACCCCTACAGCTGGATGGCCGAACACTCTACTGGCGCTACTGAGACGGGTCGCAATGCCGCTTGCAAAATACTGCTCACTCAACTACATTAAGCTGGCAGACTCGCCCTGTTTCTCTCATAACCTTCTCGGCTCTCGAGGGTGGTTCTGCCGAAAACATTTCTACTATTAAAAGTTTTGTCACCCTCTCACTCAGCTGGGGCGCTAGTTTTGGCGCCTTTCGGTGCTAGCAGCACTGCGGTGCTTCAGCCACTGCGAGCAGTCTTTCTGCGAGTGTTTCCCAGCTACTGAGCTAGTCAGCTGAACAGTCGAACTACATGTTCTGTTTAACGGGTAGTGCATGAACGCATAGCGAGAACCTTTTGCCATTTTTGCTTGTTGTCGTTGTCAATGGCGTACATGGTCTGTAGCTGTTGCTACGGGGATCTGCCAAGTGACGGAGTAGGGGCGGCGCCATCTTTTGTCACAGAAGAACCCGCCCTGTAACGCACTACTGGCACGGTTCCATTTCCGCGCTGCAGAGATCGAAACATAGCGCTTAATCACTTAGCACGTATATGATACATATATGGAGAATCACACAGGCGTTGCAAACAGAGGAGGGCGACAAGAACGGTTTGGCCCCTTGGGATCGCAATAATTTTGCTGCTCATATACTTTGTATCCTTGGGGGTCCGTACAAGTGAGGTTATATAAATGTATGTATGTATGTCTCTGTAAAGTACACCATAGTTGCTGTAGCGATGGCATAATGCTTTATCTCGTCTCAAATACGGCGTACCGGTAAATTTTCTTCGATCTTATCATGTTCGATTGCCTGTAACTTATCCTGATAGTTGAGTGGTTGAGCTCCCCCGATATGTGATTTGATCGACAAGTCTGCTCGGCCTCCGTGTAGTAGTATATAAAATCACAAGCTAATGTGTTTTCGCATTGTATGTTGTTTCTGATAAACTATTTATTCCTTTCCGAAGCCGTGGAATCACTCAGAATTTAATTAAGTTGTGGGTTTGGAATACAGGCAGTAAGTCGAAAGGGGTAAACTTTTTCCTACCGAATATGTGGGACTAATGTACTTATGCGAGGTCTTCATTGTCAGTTTGCAGGTATGGAGATGTCGATTCGATGAGGTATAAATTCGATCAGAGTAGGCTCTGCCCTAAAAGGTTAGGCACAACTAAAAATTTTTCAGGGTAATTGAGAGTTCGGCTTTTTTCTGCCTTCGATGTTAAAAGTAAGCACCACCATACCAAACTAGCATAATTATATTTTCATTTATCTGAGGGTAAATATCCCTCTTTGTAAAAAATCAGCTAAACTCCTTTATAATACTTTATTTGTTAGCTTACGAGCGTATGTACATCTAGATCACAAAAACTATTCTAATTTTTTGCCCACTCTCGTGCAGCGGATTTCCTTGCAAACTTGTTTCGTCCGATTACCAATATTATCTTTCATCTCCAAATGGCCTCCGCATGTTTCGAAAAGCTAAACAAATGGCGGGCCTAGGTCTTTAATAGGGCGCTTACTCCATCGACTCCTTTTTCCCATTGGCTCCAATGGCGCGACTACCCCGTCCTACGAGGCACCCAATCGCGAGCGGCCGGCCGGGCGCTTTGTTGTCCGTCCACTTCAAGACGATATGCAGGTGCAGTCATAAATTAGCGCGGTGCAAGGCTAGGTTTCCCATGTGTTTTATTGTTCCGACTGGGATTAGTATGCTTGTGTTTACTAACGAAGTTACCTATTAAAAACAATTAGTCTTAAAAGGGAGCGACGCACAGGATGTGGCGATAGAGATATCTATATACGTGTTAGGATCCTTGCAAGACGTAAGTTATCCTTAGCCCACCTAGGATATATCCATCCCCGTGATAATACAGTGGGTTTCGTGATTGCCCGTTAAATTTCAGGGCACGTAATACCGTATGTTTGAGTCAGGGTGTAGTCACTTTTCGTTTGGTACTGGATGCTTAACGGCTTCAGTATTCGACTTAAAACATAACAAACCCGATTGTAGGACACAACGTTTTATTTTGGGTACATGGACAAAGTGCCTTCTTTTAAACTGGTACTTACGAGACTTTCCCAGATGGCTTTTCAAGCCGTATCTGTTTATCGGTGTCTGCTAAAAGCTTCAGTTCATTAGCATTGTTTCTAATCTGTTACGCTAGTCGTCTCTAACTTGCTTCTTTTCTGTCATCGAGTTCGCATTGTAAGTGTGGTGCCTCATCTTGGTTTCCTGAATGCATTTGACCATATAATTATGGGTCTATTTTTCCTCGCACTCGTTACCTTGGCTCAATTCTGGCTCCTAAAATCAAATCAGTTGGACGCTCCGTGCATCCATTGTCATAAAAGACAAGCAGAAGTCTGCTGCTGGTTTTCCTGCTACTAGTGATGATATTGCTGCTGCCTGAAGCCGTCAAGTAAGGAACAGCTGAAAAAGAACATTATAGATGGACACGCCGGGAAACGTGGCGAGCCGACTGCCTTTCTCCCCTCACCTCCGTTCCAAAGCGCTTCAAGAACAGAATGGGATCCGTCGTCGCAGAACGGGTCTGGGGGCGCTCGCCCTTTCGGGATGAGGCAGGGAATGAGGTTCTATTGTCTGTTCTTTTATGAAGTAGGAACTCACGCCACTCCCTCGCTATCCGCCGTATTTTCCCGTTTAGCCGTGGCGTATGGCTCTACATGGTACCCCCGAGTCTTGGCAGCAGAACGCGTAGCCTTCAGTGCCCCGCACCCCCTGATGATAACGCTACTACTGATAAAGGATAGCGGAGCTGATAAGGATGCGGGAGCTGAACGGCAGGGGCATGCCTAGTCGGAGGTGGCCCTGGTTTTGGAGTAAGTAGAAGGAGGTTAAGACGGGAGCCAACAATGAGAAGAAAAAGAAAAAAAGGAAGACGAAGGACAAACTCGGCGTGGGGACTTTAGGGACGAAAGTAACGACTAAAAGTAGCAAATAGAATCGGAAGCTTGTGCGAACGGAAGATGTCGGAAACGGGATGGCTGAGGGTAAGTTTGGGTGAGACGGGAGTTGAGGCCGTCTTGCTGATATCTTGCAGCGGGTGAATGGCCGATGCATAAGGAGGATTGGGCTTGTGGGTGTGCATTATTCGAAAACGACGAACAAAAAAGCGGCGAGCTCCGACTCGGCACCGTCGCCTGCTGCCACTGACTTCTCGGCGAGACTCGTTGAAATGACTCTCGTCGTCTTACCGGGAATCGTGCTAGCTTCTCAGCTTCTCCTCGTGATGGGGACACCTCCCGTACTCTTAGCCGTGAATGGAATAACATAGCATATTATTATCCAATGACCTACACGATGTCGTTAGTCGTCCACACATTTAGAAAGAGAAGCATGTAAAAGAATAAGGCCCGATGAAAACAACAGACGTTCGCGACTGGCCAGCCAAAGTAGTTTAAGAATTAGCGTCTTCTGAGATAGTGTCGGTGATACCACGGTTGGAATTTAGGAAGAAATTATCTTCTTCAATATTAATAAGATTATTCCAAAGTAAATATCCCATTATTGGTGTCAACCCACCTCTTTTTTTCTAATGGATATCTCTAGAGGTCATTTAGTACGCTCCTTAACGCTGAAAGCAAAACCGTTTTAAGCGTAAAGCTTCCCTATATGTTGGCGTTAATATAGATTTATTAGTTTTCTTGTGGGAAAAGTCTTAAGTTCGAAGGTTTGTCAGATCTTATTATATGTTAGTTGATGTATAGCGTTAATAAGGCACTATATAAAGATTTGTTAGAGAAATCATCTGTCTTTTCGTACTTATTGTTGCCGATATTTGAAGCCGACAAATTCGTAAAGAGGGAATATTGCAGAGCTCCGTTACGGGGCGATTCTCACTACCTGGTTCTTGTGGCTCTCTTGCGACCACGTATCGAATATTAGAACTGACTGTTACTACAAAATTAACCGATATGTCAATGCTAAATCGGCCTACTGAATGATACTGTAGGTCAAGCCGTTCTAATGGCCTTAACAAGGCATATTATTTAGGTAATGCAGATGTCAAAGAAAGAACAAAAGATGTCATTTGCTTGAGCACACGAATCATATGACAATCACTCCCATAAAGCCAGTAGATAGCTAGAAAACCTTGAAGAAGGCAAATACATTTCTACTTCGAAATACTTCTATCCACTTTGTCCTTGCATTTCCGGGTGTCTTTCTAGTTGCCTCTAGTTGCCTAGTAATCCTAATGATGCTGCCTACTGCCCCTGAACATGTCTATGTCACAAGGGATTTCAGAGTGGCGTGGTGACGGTAGCCGCAAGGGTGCTGCAAAGAGAGTGATGCTGATTTTTTTTATGGCGGTCGTCCGGTCCGCTGATAGGATGCTGAGATGATAAGGTTGAAACGAAATGCTAAGACATATGCTTCTTTTAATGACGCAAGTAGGTATGCTGTATTGTGCATCCAATGAGCGCCTGCAAGCAATGAATCTATCTTTGGTGACAGAAAGGTCACGGGTCGGCAAGTCTAGGCATTTGGAGTAAGACAGTGATTTCGAGTCAACGGGCCATTGCCCCAGAATCTATCAGGCCTTGCCGAAGTCCACCATTGTGAAAGAGGGAAGCTATTGTATACAGCTATCGGCGTATCCATTTTTCAATACCGGACTGACTTAAACGAAAGTGAAACTTGTATGCTGCCTTTCCCTCATTTCAGTGAGTACTCACGAGCAGATGGCAGATTGACTCACAGGCAGACACATACATGCACCCGAGCGCTGAAGTCGCGTCGTAAAATGAGAGTGATCGAACTGAATTTTGATACATAAAAATACACACGTGTTCACATCTTGCCCCGAACAAGAGTCCCGATGTGTAGATCATAGCGGGAATCGTGTTGCTGCTGCTGCTGTTGCCGGCGTCATTATCGTCGCCACTATCAACGGTGCCTTTAATATAGTCATTGTTAGGATGTGTAGATACATATATTTTGACGCCACGGCGACGCACCATGGTCAAATAACGTATTGTTGGTAATGTGGTGTCTTGTTGTACGGTCTGCAACAATTCAAAGTTTCTCCCATTTGTGATGGGCCTGTGGCTGTCTTATTGTCCCGCATTTGTATCCTTCATTCCACAGAGCAGAGTTGATCGCAGCACCGGTAACTGTGACGATAGCCAGGGTGCAGATTGTTTAGCGTTACCTAGCGGACCCAGGGCGGAGAACCACCGACACATCGTCTGCTACCGCCTTGCATAGTGCGTCCTGTTCCGCAATCTCGACCCTCTCCGCGTTTGTCTACGTCTGCTGCACATTTTCGGCCCATCCATAGTGACGATCCCTTCATATCAGCTATGGATGATGTGCTGGCCATGATAAAGCTATTGCTGCTGCTCCATTCAAGATGCCCGTGGTGGTGACGGCGGCGGCCACAGGAACGGTGTCGGCAAGTCGTTCTATACAGATTCTGTCCACGTGGCCGGGTGTTCCGCACCGTCGGCCATAAATGCAGATACAGATGGGGTAATCGAAGGTGAGATTGTGGTGGTAAGGAAAAAAGATCGAAGTAGGACAAGAAAAGTACCAATATTGGTCCAAAGAAATTGGCTCTTTTGTCATATTTTACTCGCGACGTCCAAACTACCGCAGATTGCAGATAAGTGAAATCAGCCAGTGTTCTTGTCGTTTTAAGCGTGATGCTCTGGGGAAAACTACAAGTTTATCTTTTTTGTGGATACCATGTTTACTCTACTAGACGAGCATGAAATAGTTGTTTTTTTCAAGAGCCTATTCATTCGACTACGCGTTTTAATTTCGTCAACTTTGAAGAAGATTTAGGAGAGGTATATAAAAAAAAAAAAAAAAAAAAAAGCATTTGATCTGTTTCGCATAAGACGTGTGGTATGTACCGCCTCAGCGAGCGTGAACTAGTCATGTTCAGATTGTTCAGCCACAATTTAGCAAAAAGGACTAAAGAACTATAATTATTAATGCGTAATTTTTACCTATTTTTTTTTTATATTATGAAAAAAACTGGCCAATTTGTATTAATAAAAAATATTTATACTTATTTAATTCAATTACTATAATTCTTAATTATGCGGTTGCAAGTTACGACTGTTTAATTGTGGAGATTAAGCATTAACCGAAGACTGGAGAATCTTTTCTGTTTTGGTTAACATAGCACAAACCTCATTATGCAGCAAGGAGCTTCACCATTATATTTTCTTATACCAATTTCTATTAAGGTTATTTATTAAACAGTTTTTGCCTAACACTGTTCCTTGTCATAAAACTGTATTAATTTCTTTTTCCTAAACGTAGACTCCTTATTTCGCTATTTCTTTATCTCCTGTTCTTATACCTGACTCTACACCAGAACGCGCTTTTCCTTCCACCTAATGATTTCGAGGCCAATAGAGAGGTGCTTACCAAGCTTATAAAAACTCGAGTCAGCGAGTGCTTAATCTTTATTCGTTTATAGAGGTCCAATTTCCTGGCAAAAATGCCCTAAAACGAAGCCAGCCCCGCTCTGTTCATAATGGCGAACTAGATCTACCTTATAGGCAGGTACCCACCCATCACGCAGCGAACGGCCTCAATGCAACTAGGTCCTCTTAGTGCGTTCTATCCGGCTACTTCGAGTGTTGTTGTACCGCAAAGCTATCTCCACTGGCGACTTTGTCTATCTACGTGTGTGTTGGTGCGTGTGTATTTGTATAATGCCTTCACTGATAAGTAATTGATGGATACGATACGCACATCGTTGCCCTATAGTCAACTTAATAAATCTCGTTTATTATTATTTTTATGTCGCGTTTATTGCATATTGCCTATGGCTAACGCCAGTTTAGATGACGGTAAATGGCGACCGGTAGCATGCGGCTCCGCATGCGTGCTCACCGCTTTCTGCTCCTATTCCGGCCTATGATGGCCTTGTATGAAAAGGGCTACACCAACCTAAACAACGAATAAGAAGTAACTGAGTAAGAGCCAAATAGAGCCGGTTGACTTCCTGCCGCACTTCCTGTTGTTGGCACATTTGAATTGACGCGGGCAAGTGAGAATCGGTGTCGGTCTGGTGGTAGCACCCCAGAGCAGTTCATTTCTACGAGCTTCTACTGCTTAGCCAAAGCGCAATTACTAAGAGTTTGCGTAGCGAGAATGAACGAAGAGCTTGCCGCTGTTACTATAACCAGCGGGCCAGTAAGGTAAGGCGAATGGCATACTCGGCATAGTTGACTAAATATAGGAACCGGATGCACCGTGTAAGCTTCGTAAGAGGCCCGCGGAAACGGCCGGACTAACTGTGGTGGGTTACGTTAGGCCGCTTTTTGCGCGGGCTTCATCTTGTTCTTTTTCCCTAAGTTCTGGCCAAAAAGCAAGCTTCAGCTTTCCGTCTCAAGATCGAGCTCTGTACGAACGAAAATCGGACTGCTCGCTGATGTCTGCGGTAGGCAGCTTTTGGCTTTAGACGTGCCAAGCGCGCACCAGGATGTACCATGAAACTGAGCCGACGAACGAAGCTAGTATCGGTGTGAATTCTGCTGGCGAGCGACTTCACCGCCATGCACAGCGTGCGTGCCACACGTGTCCGTGTGAAGCGATATGCAAATGTTATTCATGCACATGTCCCATATCGAACCCCTACCCATTGTACGACTCAAAGAAGCCTGTGCTTTTTTGCCCTCCTGCCAGACTTTTGGCTCGCCAGTCTGCTCGCGCTACTCTTTTTGCCCTCGCCAACACATGAGGCTCAAGTCGACAGACAGGAAAAGCCCATCGAAGGCGAATTTCTTGCTTCCTTAGCCTTCGACTTCCTCTGTAGTTCAATACTCCTTGTCATCCTTTAGAGTCTAAACTTTCGACGACCGACGTCGGCCATCTTCTATGCCCGATTCCGCGCGCGAGCTACTACGTTCATATGCGGTGCTTCAAGAGTCGGTAGCAGTAGCAATACTTTCATGAGGGATCGAAGTAGCCGCGGTAGCAGCAACTGCAGGAATAATCATATGCGTGCGTGCTGGGGTCGAGGCGATGAGGGTACTTCATAAAGGTAGACGAGACAGAGGGAGATTTGATGATCTGTGTGTGCTTTCGGCCTGTGAAATGTCTAGAAACATAAACCGCTCTTTTCTATTGGATTCGTCTTGTTCCATAGTATCGCTTGCCACTGCTTAAGGGCGCGAGGAGAAAACGTTATATAGGAGAAAACTTATACTCTACGGCAGATACAACACGTACGTATGAAATGGATGGTACTATCAATCCACACTTGAACTCCGTTTCCGCGTTTGCGGCGGCGCAGTGAACGTCGTCATCGATCTAGACAAGCATTGACATACTAGGTATTCTTGAAACCGCTAAAGATATCATAGGTGTATAGCCTCGTTTCCTTCTACCTTTGGGGCCCGTCGTCATGGGCACTTTGGCAGAAGGCTGACGTGTCAAAGAAGAAATGATGTTGAAGAGAGGCAAGCTCAAGTTAGTCCATCTAGTGTGGATACTGATCCAGGTTGCATCTATTGAACGATACAGCTCCTCGTTCTATCGAAGCAGCAGCTCTCTGTGTACACCGTTCAGGGGTCTGCATATCGAAGGTTTGTTGTCCGAGCCCACTCACCATTCCGGTCAAGAAGACTCTGTGCAGCGAATCTTATGATGTCCATAAGTAGCGTCCTCCCATGCTATGTGTTGAATGTAGGTATGCCTGTTCGTGTGTGTGTGTGTGTGTGTGTAGTTATCCATGATGAGCCAATACGTGTAGCCCCTATATCTTTGCGTCCTGTATAGATGCGATCTACTATGTACATATACACGTATCCGTATAGTGATCCGTATAAGATGATCATGTAGCGTGCTTGCTGTACAGATGGAACTGTACTTGCTGTAACTCCACGTCCGTTTCCTTGTTCGCGTATCCTTCTTCCTGATTCGTTCCCTGTGATCCTTTGAAAGCGGAAGTATCACTCTAGATAAGCGCGAACGCTGCTGCTGGGCTGGCTTGCAGGTCGCAGGAACTTCTGCTACCAAGAGATTCACGGAAGAAAGGAAAAGCTAGAGAACGAGAGCGAACCCGGGAGGCAAACCAACGTGAGCGTAGAGGAACATCGAAGGCTTCCCAAGGATCAGACGACGCCCTTTTCTCCAGTCGTACGTTTGGTTGTCCACGGCTGTCTCGGTGTCCCTTCTGAACCTGCTTCTGCTGCTGCTCCTGGTCGCAACTTCCGCCGAGACCTGAAACAGCCCTCGCTGGGAGCCTTCAGTGTCTTTCGCTAAGAAATGAACTACGCAATGTTCGAGGGCTCAGGCTGTCTCAGGCTGGTTTTCGGATAGCAAAGCTATTAGACTGAAAAAACTTTTCTTAGCTGCTGATTTCCTTGCGATATAAGAGAGAGAGAGAGAGAGAGAGAGAGAGAGAGAGAGTATGTAACTACAGCGCACTAACACAAGGGTATCCCGAATCAGTTGTGGGGCAGAAGGAGCTGCTGCATGTACCGGGAACTTTCCCGGTAAATGGCGAATAAAAAAACCAGGAAGAGTAAATATACACAGACACTTACAAACACATACACACGCGTGATATGTACGTGTGTATACGTGAGGATACATGCGAACGAATGCTTCTACCTAGGGAGGAAAAGCTGAAGAGAAGTAAGTGAGTGGCTAGGAACGAGTCACTATGAACGTATCGACTAGAAGCGAGCTGGGAAAGAGACGACGATGGACGAAGGCGAGAAAAAAAGTGAAATAAAGAGGTTTGAGTTGAGATTATTCGTGTGGGTCCGTTTGTGTCGTCGGCGTCTGTGTGTGCGTTTGAGTGTAACAGTGTATTCTAAGATAGAATGAAAGCAGATAGTGAGCAGAGAGAACTTTAAAATTGACCTTCGTCATTGTTCGAGCCGCGGCTACTCCGGGCCGGGTTTTATACGGCCTGCAACTGCCAATCAGACTCGCCAAAAGCCAGTAGTACAGGCCGTGGCGCTTTCAGCCTCGCACTGCCAAGAAGGAATCAGCGACGGCTACCTCTACAGCTTTCTTGTCCCTTGGTGCGACTGGAAACGAAACGAACGAAGAAATCCAGGGCGATGGCGGTGGCAGCAGCGGGAAAAGTGGTGTCCGAATTGGCCTCTATTTCCGTCGTTATCGCAAGCCAAACGGAGCCGAGAACGAACTGCGCGCTGGACGCGGTACCCGTAACAGTCGCCAACTGAGCCTCTAAAGCAAGCGTAGTTGTAGCGGGAAGAAATCAAGAAGCTATCGAAACAGCTTCAACCCCCCTTCCCCCAACCCTCAATCTCTTCATCGACGGAAGGCACAGTTTGCGGACCAAGGGAAATTCTCCTTAGTTGGCCGCGTAGACCTAGAGGGAACCGAACGATAAATGCGGAAAGAACACAAGAAAGCAAGCGACAGGAAGAAAGTCGAAAGCTAACGGCATCGAAGTAGTTCAAGAAGAAAATGGCTCGAATCGATATCTCCTTGGCCGCCATTGACGGCCGTTGCCACAGTACTGCTCGTTGATTCTTGCCTGGACCGCCGGGCGCCGCGATGGGTGCAGCTGCCAGCTGTGAACTCTTTGCAGAAGACTTTACTTCGTCTTGACTGAAGCCAACGAGAGGAAGGCATTTGCCGAAAGAGGCCGATTGGTCCAGGCCAATCTTACCCATTGGAACCCACTGGGCGGGTCAACTGGCCCAGAAAAAAGAATGACTGGAAATAGGGTACAGCGAGTGACACGCTGACAACCCAAGACCTTCGAAGGATCGTTCAGTGAATGATTTCCGAAAGGCGGACTCACAGTACAAGCATACACAGCTTACTTGAGCAAGTCAGACATGCTTGTTCTGGTCATCTGTTCTGGTTATCCAGTTAGTTGAACTATCAGCGTTGGTAATGCATCCTGCTCTTCTCTAATGTGCGATAATACCGCCCCACCGTCAAGCACGCATCGCAGAACTCTGTAATCGCTATCGTGGCCTCTTCGAGATATATTGGTACGCTGCTGGCTTTTTACACCTTTTTGAACGATATAGTTGGATAGTATAGTGTGAAGCAGATCAGCCGAGAAAAATAGTCGTCGAAACCTTGTCAACGTCCCTTTTCTCCTCCGTTTGTTATTATGTTTTACAAGCTGATATTGTCAACCTCGCTGTGATATACCAGGATTCAGCTGGATCGACTGGAAACAATCGAATTGATAACGTGAGTAAAAGTCGAAAACAGGATCAAATAAAATGTCAGCGAAATCTATGAACGAAGCAAACAAACACAAATAGTACGCTTTATCCAGATTCAGCACCACCAGGTAACCGTCGATGGCTGGCTAACCGTGATAAGCTGTATACTAATATATAAAGAAGTCAAATAGAATTCGCTATAAATAGCTATAGAGGTATATGGGAAAAGTTAACTAGCTAGGTTAATTGAGGGTGGATTTTCGCTTGAAAACGTACATTAACTTTTAACACTATTAAATAAATATACTAGCGAAGCTAACGCGTATCTTAATAGTATAAAGAAAAGCACTAAGCGCTAAATTTTATTTTATAATAAGAACACATATGCATATGTAACTGTTTCCCAGACCCCTATATCATATTGTCCATAGGGGCACGATCTCCGTGATTCAACCGTTTGCTTTCGAGCGAGTTTCGAAGTATACACGAGAGCCTCCTTCAGGAACTTGTCAGGTTTCTCGCTAAAACTCTGACGTCGCGACCGTTTCTATGAGAGCCGCAGCTTAAATACTATCCCGTTTGTTTTTTGGTAATGATCTATAAACGGCGCTCAGTTACACTTTTGTAACGTTTGCAAAGGCCGCGGTAGTAGTGAGAAGATTGAACTACACCGTGGTGTTTCTGTATTTGATTAAAAATCGATGAATCCCTGCTATTCAGTATTGGAGATATCGTTGGAACTATGATTTTTGAATTCAGTTCCGCACGTTGAGCCATCTTCACGCCTTCGTATGGCATTTGGTCATCATTCGTTACTGTTGTGAGGGGAGCCGGATTTTTCGTTCTTCTCCGGCGGGATAGCATCAGTTGGAAACAGGCTACCACTTTATCTCAGTAGTGAAGAAAGGCGGTCTTCAGATACGGTTCTGATCTTCTGTTATTACACCTCATAACGTAAGATCGCTGACTCCGACGGCTTCGTCAGATAATTGTGCTATTCTTTCTTTCTTTCTCTTAGCAGTGTTGTCTGTCTGATCGGTTGATCCGGCGGTCAGAGATATCACCGTGTCAAAAGCACAACTAACGTCGGAGAACGGAACGTCAGCAGTTATTCTGACAGGCCGTGACCGTGGACACGCCGAGCGTTTAGAAACAACAGCAACTGTAGTCTCAGGTCCAGGATACAGTTGCATTACCTAGAGATCGTGCGTTCGTAATCGTAAAGAAACATATTGTATACGTGTAACACTGAAGAATTATTTTAGCAGACTATGATGTTACTCTTAATTGGACCTTTGAAAAGCCCAGACAATATTCATTTTTTGCTGACGAAATCCTGTCAATCTCTGATCGAATCTTCATCCCCCCTATACGCTAAATCAAGCAAATAGTGAACCGGATACCGAACCGTTTCACGAATATTGAAACCGTTCCAAACCGAGTGGTCACTGTTGTTTTTTTGTTATATATTCACTGATTGCTACTCAGCTCAAGCTTCACAATCTAGCATTGCTCGCGTTTAACCATGAGAACTATAACCATGGAAATATTTGTGTACCGTACGGACATTATCGATAATTTGGCAATTTACGCATGGATACTATTGGTACTCTAATACACATCCTGTGTTTTTTTCGTCTCACCTAACAGTGGAGGCCATCATCGGCTGGTCAACTAAGCAGAATTTCTTTCGTTATTACTTCGACTTTACCTGTCGTTACGGTACAAAATCGCCAATCTGAATAAATCCATTTACAGCCGTCGGGCAACTCATGCTGTGGCATTATTAATGTGACACTTGAAAAGTGTGGCACCTCGAGGGGAGCTGTCTACGGACAAGAACGCATAGGAACCAATGCAGGCGTGTGGGAGTTGCTTGGTCTGATCCACGATCGACGATGGGCGAGGTCCTGATTTGGACGGCCAGCTGGTATAGTTCGTCGTAACGTCGACTGAAATGATACATACAAAATTCGTTTGGGTTTTATTTAGCCCTGGCTCGAAGGAAGTGAACGAAAAAAATCGGATTGAGTTAATTATTGTCACGCCTCTGACAAACTGAACAAATGTCAGTTCTCTAATCGAAGACTTTGATAAGATAATGGGCGTAATCATAGAAAATAGAACCGCTGAAAAAATAAGTTGTCTAAAAGTAAATCTAACTCTAGCAGCTGAAGTCTCAGTGACGGGAAAGATCATGCGCGCAGTGCTTTCGTACCGAAGCGGGAGTGTAATATCTTGAACAATGACGACGTCAGACGTAGATTTTCGGAAGGCTATCGTCCGCACCCGGCTAATGACGCTCATAAAAACAAAAAGCTAGTTAGACGCGATTACGTGTTTTTTCTACATGGCTAAGAATTACATAAATAGAAAAGAACACTTTATTCACTCACCAATGATTTTTGTTTGAAGCAGATGGACCTTTCAATTTAACTTAGCGAAAAATTCAACACATTTCAACAACATATATTTCTATCACATGCAATAAGCGCAGCGCGATTTCCGAGTCATTGAGTCCATACGCGCACGCCTAAAATACAAGCAATAACGATATGCGTTTCTATTTGTCGTACGAACGTATCTACATCCTCTTGCTTTGTTTTGAAATCACAGGCGAAACACTTCCGTCCGTTGAGGACGAGCAAATTCAACTTTGCCAAAAATTGATCCTCAATTGGCCTTATCAACGAAATGGCGACTGATGGTCGTCGGTGACCGTTTTAGTTTTAGACGCGCCTAGGCCCGTTCTTCCATTGACTCTCGCTAACTCGACGGACGCGTATTTGTCTCAGCGCGCAAGCGATGAAGCAGTGAATCCTTCTGATCAGCTTATTGTTTTCCTACCCTCAGCCAACCTCAACGACCTCTCTCCCCCCCCCCCCCCTCGTTTGTTCTGCTTGTTTGATACTCTCCTTAGATTGAGCGGTCCCATCAAAGTGGTCAACGTTACCCGATGACCAAAAAATGGCTAAGCACAAAACGTCTCTCTACTATGAGACCTTTTATGAAGTAATCAAACCGCGAAATCAGAAAATTACACCCAATAACAATAAATAATTACTACTATTATTCTCGTTATCTTCTCTCCTACAGATTCGTCTTCGCCCGCTATCTAGCTTGTAGTCGCTACGAGGCGCTGTTCTGGCTTTTCGTCTTTTTTTTTTTTTTTTATCTCTATCCACCTCGTCGCCGTCGTAGCCATCATGGTTTCACAGTTATGGCAACGTATAGGGTTCGCCTTTCGTACGTCGCTGCTATCGTCGGATCGGTCGATGGCGCGCTTCGTTCTTAGTATTAATAAACAACAGAAGTAAAGTCAATAGTGCCCTTCTCGGCTGGCTGCTAGACGCTGCGCGGGGAGACAATGACGGTCGATGGCCCTTCGTTATGAGTTAATTAACAAGATCATCATGAAACAAATAGAAGAGCTGGCTTTGGCGAATAAATGACTGTTTCCTTGGCGGCATCGTACGAGCGGACGGATGAACGGACGGACAAGCGGCAGGAATCTTTATATTGTGTGATCTATCAATATGAGCAACGATATCAATCTAATATGAACTGAAGAAATGAAGACAAACAGAAATGGAGCACTAACTGCTCAATATCATCTAACAGCTAGGGAAGAACGAGTCTATAAAATTACAGACAATAACAACAGCGGTAGCGTGTTTTCTTCGTAAGTGACAGACGATACGGGGACGACAGAGATGACCCAGGTCAACTAGAAACACCCAGAAGTGAATGATACCTAAAAACTGATGAATTCGATCATGGAGAGGAACAATAAGCTTGCACGTCGCGCAAGAACTAAGGCTTATTTCCACCGCGTTGCTTTACTGCCGCCGTAATTGTCTCTAGGTTATCTTGAATTATTGCTGTTGTTGCTACTGACGCCGTTATATGTGATCCTATTTGTATAGTTTTGGTAGGGTGGCCGCTAAGTCGAGCTAGAGATTTCGGAATTATTTCTGAATTAACAGAAATGTAAATAAAGCATTGCTAATAAAAAAAAACACACACACACACACACACACACACACAAACAAACATCTAACCGGCACATGAGCAACGTTAACGCAATAAGGTATTGTTTAAATACATTCATATTGTATAAATCCCAACCCTTAATAAAAGTAGCAGTTATCGTCTCCAGCATTCGTCTGAGCAACGTTGGCAAAAACAATTTCCGATAAATGACCAATTTTTTTTTATCTGTTTACTCATAGTGTTCTTTTGATGGTTTTTTCCGAAGCCACCGATACTCCTGGCCTGTCTATTGACAACCATCGCATCATGAAGAACCTTTGACAGGCCGCGGAATTGCCAACGTGGGGTTTGAGGAATACCCACTTTGTCACCGCCGGCAGAGCCGCACGCCTTGCTTGTTAGTACCGAGTTGGTAAAACGCAGTCGGCATCCGGCTGGGCTGAAATTGACTGTAGTCTGTACAGATTGACTACAAATGTTAATGAATGATTTCAGCCTTTGTCTTCACCTGAATTTTGCTAATCTTGGTAATCTGCTATTCATTAATCGGCCTAAAATTGCCCCTAAATCGTCGTATTGGCCTGACAGTCGATGAGCCTTATAAATGAGGAAGATTTCAAGTTTATTAGGGATTTGATGTGTGCATGATACAACATAATTGCAAGCTTCCTTACTCAAAAAGTAGACTATCCTGACTGTTTCAATAACTTCCACAAGAAAAGACGAACGGTTGGCAGCTATATATATTTGAACATTCATAAGAGTATGCGAGAGTAATACCAGAAACAACGTCTATAGGACAGTACTTACCGTTTGTTGACTCGTAAAAACGGTACTTACCCTGTATAACTATACAGCGGTTTCTGTGTAGCACAATCGATATAAAATCTAGTGAAGAAAAACATTAGACGTTAGACTAGTAACGTTCGTATGCAGTATTCCCGATATACTATTGTTCTCCGTGTATGTATGCCATCTGTACATGGTCCTGCCTGTCACACTCACTGTCCTGCAATTTCGGGTCAAACACTCACTACAATAAACGTTGCATCAACGAGCAATGATGAAAATCGGCCGATTCTTGGCTGCTATAAAATACGTGCATCCTTCAGCTCCTTACCGATTGCTTGCTCTAATGTCGCCCGTTACCAACATGTATCCCTCAAAGCTATTCGTTAAAAGGCCTATTTTGTTTGTCACTCAACGAAGCATTAAAAACATCCCCCTTTTACCTAGATACTGTAGCTGCAGCAATCATTTTCTTCGCTATTGATAACATCGCAATTATCATCATCTTGTTTATGATCGAAGCGTTCGTACGTTGATGACGGCCGCGAATCATCCGATGATGGAGCTCACTGCATACCTCATCGGGCGTACTAGCCACAGGCCAAATGATCTCTTGCGGATTCTCGTCGTTCTTTCGCTGATAGAAGAAGCTGAAGTCGACAGGTCGAAACTGACATCGAACGAAACCGAAACGCGGTACAAAACTTAATTTCTTGGGCGAATTTGCCCAGCCGCGAAGCAAGCTTCATCGTAAGTGCGCCATGCTTGACCGTAGCGCCAAGGCAAATTAGAACAGTAACAGCGCCAGCACCAGCTGTTTCTACTGATGCTATGAATGTTTTGGGCGCTGTCGGCAGACATCGCCGGTCGATCAGCCCACCCCGCTGGCTTACCCGGTCGCCCATCACGTTCTATGGCTCGTAATTAGCTGTCAATCAACGTCGATATAAACGTCAAAATTTCGAATTTTCCATTAAAACGTAGAGAAATAAGGTTAGTGAGAGGTAAAGGAGAGAGTGGCCGGGGAACGGGAGTGCGTCTCGTAGTCTGCTCGCGGCCTAGTTCGTGCTGTGGGCGCTATTTCGGGGGAGGCAGAGGGGCGATTCGAAGTGTTTCATTGACGTCGGTCCTAGTGTTAGCTTAATAGTGTACACTCAGTATGGTGCTGCGGCTGGAAGAGAAAGTTGAAACTAACCGATAGCATGTTTTGAGCGCTTATTGTTATTAAGTATTTTTAAGTATGTTATTAAGTATTGCCGTCCGAGTGTGAGACAAGGTGAGTTCGCCCGGTTTCGAAGTTAAATCAAGTGTACCGGCGGACACATTACCCCTTCGCAATTATGAGGACCGAAAAAAAGAGCTGCCTCTTACGCTCGAGCAGTTGCTGACAATAGGTAATGCCATCGGCGCAATGACATAGCAACATATCATAAGCACAGAATATAGAATACGGAGAAACGAAATACTAAGCTAGGTGACAGTACGTCCGGCTACATTAAAGACTGTCGAAATGATGACACTGCTTAAGTCTTGTACGATATTATATGAACTAAAGGTTATTTAATTCAACGCTAAGGTCCCATTAGCGTGATACTGAAAACTGTTTGGGTGATGTTTATGAAAACCTTCTCGTGTGGATTCCGTCGACCGCCTGGCAACATTGCCACGGAAGACGCTGATAGGTTAAGTTGAAGGCACTATTATACGTGCGTACGACCGTCTGCGCCGGTCCAATGATTAATTTCTATAGCTCTCCTTTTTAGTCTATAACCGTATTGATTCATGCTCCGCAACCAGCAAAGATCTTATCATGCTTATTCAAAACGACAGAGAAAAACCGCCTCTGCGGCATGCCACCGCATCTTTGCTAACCAATCTAATGGTAATAGCTGCCCCGTACATACCTGGCATAGCACTGCTACATACGACCTGAAGGTGGACAATTTCTAGTGTTGCAGGCAATGAGCTAAGATCGTTCGTTCCAAATCCACATTGTGTCCTGCCGAGTTCAGTAGGTTATCACGGGGTCAACGAAATCTTCGCGAGGAGATAAAACTTTTGAGGTCCGACCACAGGTTACCGCGATACTTACCGCGACTGTTAAATACAGCAACAGGAATCTGCTATAACTTGTTATCTATTTGTATTCGTAAGTTATTGTAGTAACTGCAGACATGAAGCTTGACGCTCTTGCTATCCGTTAACCGAGCAGGTAAAGAAAGCTACATGACCGGTCTACAGGAAAGTTACTGTATCAATTCAATAGATGATCGAGTGGGAAATCGAAGCTAACCCTTTGTGCGGGTATGTATTTTTTCAGTTTTGGTAGATTCACAGCCCGACTGAATTATTGCGATACATTTTATCGTAGGAACCGTTATCCTTTTAAGCGTACTTTTACTGTTCTCCGAGCTCATGGCAATGAATCTTACGTGATAGTACTGCTTGATAACATCTATTTGCTTGTTATCTACTGTGCATTGATTTTTATAGTGCTCGAATTGTCGTAGTTTCCGCTCAGTCTAGTACCAAACGCTGCCAAATACAGCAAGTTTTAACGACCTTAGGGTATACATCTAATGTATCCCTAATATGAGTCCTCTCTTTTCAATTATCTAAATTCCTAATTACGTTGCCAAGAATCGCACCACTTAGGTGGCTGCCTTTCGGAACGTTTTTTGCGGTGCGCAGCTTCGCGAGGTCAGCGCGTCTGGCTTATAGCTGTTACTCATATGAATTTCCCGAGCTTTATCCTGTTAGACCACAGATGTCCGCCGTTCAACAAAAGGCTCTTTTTCGCTTAGTGAAACTCGAATCTCAGAAGGTGCCTTTTCCACGTAAAAGCAAGAAAAATCTGATTTTTTGCCGGCTGAAAGCACTTTTTTGTCGCCGAATATACCTCATACCTTAGTCTGGCGTTGTACGAGCCTCATGCAGTGCACAGACAATCGTTCGTAAGCCACAGTTTGTTTGGTATAATATCTAGAAGTACTGTTACGTAGTTTGAATGTCTTGCTGACCTGTATGTTCGCAGACCACGTTTCTGAGCACCTGAGGACGTTCGCGTGCCTTCGCCGAAATTTGAAGCCCACCTGAACACTTCACAGAAGTTGCTCTGATTTCCTGATTTTAACTCGACCTTTGCTATTTATTGCACCAAAGTTATTCGCCATCATGCACGCGTCTTCTGTCTATTTTCAGCCTATCACCCACGCGACTTAGCTCATGTTTATGAACGTCAGATCTATAAAATAGGTATAACGACGTGAAGAATAGGGGCGGGCTAACTTGCTGATATGAGGTACCGTCAACATCGACACTTGATTGCTGCTCCCTCCCGGTTTAACTTGATCAGGCCAGTAGGTTTTAGGTAGATAAAGCCTTGGGTGGTCTGTCCACAGAAATCATATTTGTATAGAGCGGCGTGTGATGCAGCTATGATCTGATATGACACCATCAACAATACATCGCTTAGTTTGTAGTAGGTCAGTCAACGCTGATTCGTTGAGTTGGCCCACATAGTCACCGGTTTCTGCTGTGATCCCTAGACGGAAAGCTATATGTTCTTCCTATTTGATGTCTGCCCCAGATCATCATGATCGCAATCTTGGTCGCTGGTAGACGATAGGCGGACTCAAAGTGCTCGTCTGAAGGATAATCCGACCAAGACACTTCTATGAAATTGACTGTCGAGTTCAGCTGAGGTTCTACTAGGTTCGAAGATTATTGTCAGTTTGCTCTCGATTTCATCCTTTCAAATTTCAAAAAAAAAAAAACAGATACGTTCAACTTTCGTACGCAGTGACAGTAATCTGATCAGAAAGGTCCATACGTCACCCATAGATTTAGTTTGCACGAGTGGACGACCACGATGTATTTTGTACGTTAGAAGTCAGCGGTGGCGGAACATTCTGCTCTATTATTTGACTCCACTGCTTGACTATTATTGATAGATTGAAGGCAACATGCTATTACATTGTATATATATTCATATATATATCTGTTTGAGTTAGAAAATGATTTGCTGCATGATCCAAACATAGATAAGCGATCATGGTCTTCTAACAATTGAACGACATAATAGGACGATCAAATCGATCAGTGCACCGATTTCTGCAGCAGTCAAAGCAGGGTTTTTTTTTTATTTGAGAAAAAAAGTCAATAGTAGACTTTTTGTGCAATAGAAGGATATTTACGGCTTCAGTGGATAAAAAGTGACATTATTCAGATATTAATCGTTGCTTTGTCCGTCGGTCATTCTTTCCGTTAGCTTCCGTTATCTCAATGCAATAACAAACAATAGAATATGACCCCGTTCTGTATAATGCACAGTCAATTTGAATTTAAATAAGTACACGCGGTTCAAGCTAGACTGAAAGCGAAAATTCCTGAGGTGATCTCACAGCCACAGCTTTGTATCCTGGTCACTGGCGTAATACTTATTTACAGTTATAGTCGTTTAAAAGCCATCGAGATATTTTAAGAGACATTAGGTTGATTCTCTTCATTAGCTTCGATAGTTTGGGCGTAGTATTGTATATGTATGTTAAACATTTACCTTGGATTTTTTTCTGTAAAACCTATAATAAGTACATACGTTCTCACTGCCTTAACCTTCTATGTTGCACCTATGCTTTCCCTTCGGTTTCGTAAATAAGACGTGTTTTTTCCTAACACAATGGCCCCCGAAACCGTTAGTACTCTTGACAAGGACACGAAACCGCAGTTCAGCAATTTTTCCACGTTTTCCTGATAGTCTCGGAGGTCCGGTAGCGCTCATTCAAGCTGACGATCCGAAAGAGTCCAGCCACTGAGTAAGCCACTGAGTACGGAGGTGGTAGTACTCATTGTAGCGTCCGCTATAGAAGACGTGAGGTGGTTGCTAACTTCGATTTCCGGTCGCCTGTAGATGAAAACAACGATGACGGCACCAACAAGAATAGTATCGTGCAACGGCTAAAGGAGAGGGGATCCGAAAGGAACAGACGCTTGGAAGTGAGCGAGGGTGGCTAGATGTGGCCATCATCATCCGAAGGCAAAAAAGCCTACTAGAACTACAGCTAAGAGAACACCCACAAACATCACATTTGGGCCGACCTAAGCACTAACGGCTACTCCGCGATTGTTCCCTTGCATTGGATCCCTCTGGCCGAAAGCCTATTGGCGGTTATGGTCATTCGCTTCCATTTGAGGCCACAAGGTGCCTGCACCAACAGCAATCACAGGAACACACCGAAGGTTCCAATAATATACAGGATTACACTTCATTACCATAGCAAGCATCCTGACAACCATACGACGCCCGTGAGCTACCTAATCGATTAGCGCGGCTAAAAAGGAAGGAATCAGTATATTACTACCCAGATAACTTTAATGCAAGAAATCTTGTGAATTTCATCTACTTAAGTAACTATATGAGGGTGAGACACATATCATACTTGGCGTTAATCCACTATCGGTTCCATTCGCGGCTTCTTCTGTCCGGTTCCTCTTCGGCTCTGTCACCCATACACCAGTTCAACCACGTAAATAGCACTAGAACACGACGAAATAATAGTAGTAACCGATTCTCGCCCATTGCGCAATGATCTGTACGAAGCCCGCCTCTTTTTTTGCCTGAGAGCTGCAGCGCCATTTTCTATTCCAACCGCAGCCTCTCGGACAATATGACGTCTACAGATTTGCTCAAGTCCACTATAGTATCTGTCTGCTAAACGAATTACTGCTACGACCAGTGGTGCATCTGAAGGTTTTTGGATGTTCCCGTATTGGAAAGCAATACGGTGCGGTTCTGCTACGACACGTTTTGGCGTGGATGAATTCATTTACGACAGGATTGATGACTGTTGTAGTTATTGATAAATCGTTCTTATTTTCTCACTGCTCAGCGTAAAATGATAGATTCCCTTCAAGAAAATCAGCCCGTATTTGCAGAGGATCTCACTCTTAAATTACGCTTATGACCTGAGCATGGTAACATAACCCAATTTTTCGACCTTGATTTTATCAAAAATTGGCTCGACTTGCGAAACGCGTCTACTATGCGATTACTGCCTAACCGAAATTGCTATAATATGTTTACCTAGAACGCGTTTACGAAAGATAATATTGTCACCCAAATATAGGTTACTTTTTGTTGATTAGCACAGTCTTATTGCTTATTATGGATGAGTAACGTATATATCATGCCTGGATTGTTTTGTTATTGGCCCTATAGCTCAGCTAACAGCCTAAGCAATAATAGGAATAATGAACATATCGAGCCTACAATTGACTAATTATTACTAGAAAAATAATTAATTAATTGTAATAATTAGCAATAACCTTAGGTATAATATATACAAAATGGTTTCTGAATAGAAACAGATATTTTTTTGGCGGGCGCTATTATGACAGTTATGCCTATTCAATATAACCGCTCTTTTTTGCGTACCTATAGCTCGAACCGAGACCTAATCGATCATTCTCAAAATGTCTCTTCTTTAAACGGCAAATTAATTTTTCAACGGTGGCCGTACATCAGACGTTATCAAACAGTAGCTGTATACTCGCGAAACTATCATTTAAAAAATTCCAGCGATATATGTATATATATATTTTTTTAAACTCCGCTGATCTCGCGGTTTAACTTTTAAACATTTTTTCAGAAGTTCTATGAAAACTAAAAGATGACCCGGGCCGTCAATTTCGGGCAAAAATAGAAAATTTACAATTTCGATGGGAGTTCGTTCCATGTAAACATAAAAATAACTCGTACGCACTAAAAAATAAATTAATTGTTGTTTTGCTCTGCCTTTTTTGCGGCGCCAGGAATGGCGCATGCACGCATACCCAACTACGTAGGAACGTTTGTCCGATCGTAAGTGCTCCACGATAGATTTTTGTTTTTCTCATATTAGCCTGAACGTTTATTATTAGGGCCGCAAACTGATTGAAGCCTGATCACCGGACCTATTCGCGTTATCTTGTACTTCTGAGAACCTGGAAACTTCACTAAACTGTCGCACGGAAATCTATTTCGTTCCTCTAAGCTTTCATTGGCCAGCTTGTCACCATCTTCGCAGCACTCCTTCGAAGCGCATATATGTATATATGTTTTGGAAAGCGCTAAAGGTCATTATTGTTATATAGTTCTATTACACAATACCATTTAGGTAATGATTTGACCGCAGATCACGCGGTCGGGCTATGCGTCCAACGTAGCCTGTTGCTATGGTGATGTGCAATCTATCTAAAGGAGGAAGAGTATCGATGACAACAACTCATTTGCTATTACCTTTCATTACTACAACTATTCAGACAGTGACAATGTAGGAGAGAGCGAGAGAATTGAATTGACGCGGGTTTGAGTAGAAGACAGCCTCACCAGGAGCCCTGCCGCGCTACCAAATGGCGACTCGGATTCAACGCTGGGACGAGCGTCGACTCGACAGCACGACGACTTCACTGTGTAACGACCGCACCGGATATTGCGGTAGCTTGCAGAGTTAAAATTTACCAATGCACTAGGCAAGGTGACTTCGATAGCTCGGTAGCGACAGCCGCCACGTTCAGGATAGATACAAGCACAGCATTTAACGTACCTGTACGTGTGTATTCCAGATACACACGCGAACTTTTGTCTATATGTATCTATAGGTGGACACACGCTATATGTAATGCTTCTTCTGATGACCGCTGATTTGATTCACAGCTGGATATCTCATGTCCGAACTGCTCCTGGCCGTAACGGGACTGCCCGCGAGCTTTTTGCTGCCGCTGTTATTGGCTATATAGCAGCATGTAGGATATGGCTAATGGCTGTAAAGATAGCTATGTCTTAGCAGTGGTTGGGGTAACAGTGACAGCCGTCTGCGGCGATAAACTAGGCACGATTGGCCAGGGAGCGGCAAGTTAATACGATAGATCCTGTTCATACATTCGCATGCTGCCACTCATCAGCGCGCAGAGACGGGGCCTGGCTTCATATGCATCGCCGTCGTCAGTCAGGGAAGACGGCGTTCACCGCTGGGATGACATTGGGTCCTCCGAGAAACTTCAGCGAAGATGAGGTTTTAGATATAGGTACGAATGCAGAAACTGGATAGGGATGCGCCCAGAGGTCGATGTCTAAAGAGAGACTAGGGAATTTCTGTGGGGAAGAATATCTTAAGGAGACTAGTCCGGTATGCGTATTTTGGATACTTCGTGGACTAAACAGCTATACGGAGTAATTTACGAAGTCGTACAACCAAAACTGTGCAGGAAAATGTTCCCACAGTCCTCATATGCTGATGCAGGATTGAACCAGTACTCTAGTTTAATCAGAACTTAATCTAAGATATGAAACGCGATGCAGATCTAAAAAAACGCCGTCGACCAGCATTGGATCTAGTTGCCATTGAAACACGCTAAAAAAATCAATCCACTTAATACGTGATGGCCTGTACGAAACGTCTTCCCGCTTCAGCTTGTCGGAAATGTGGCAACAATATGAAATTTTTTCTCATTCTATGGCCATCACCAGTGCTGACGTGACGTGGTGAACCATGGAATGGGTGTGGGCGTCAGGTCGGACGATGACTATTAGATGATTTGGCGAGCTTCAATGACGATTTGTTGTAAGATTATTCAACACTGATGAAACCGAACCTACTTCAGACGTTTCTGGGGGATGACCTCTGTTGAACCGAAATATAAGCGACACGTTTTCTGCTAGCGATGAAATTGTGTGCACTTAAATAGAAGATAAAAGACGTATTTGAAGTTATAAGTATAACTGAGGTTAGGTATCGTACCAGTTTCATAGGATATATTTGATCACTTGGCGGTCACATCAGGTTATTTGCATAAAATGGTTGGTAAATAGGTTGCATAAAATGGATACGATCTCATTTCAAACAGAAGCTGACCTAGCAAAAAAAGAAAAAATTCTAGCGAACATACGCTATTTGTATAATCATCTTCATGTAGTCAAATTGTCCCCGCGCCTGCCGGATGGTGATGATCCTTGAAGTTCTTCTGAGTTCCGTCCCGTACAAGGCCTTCGGTCACTTGCCTGAGCGCGCGACGGACGCGTCAAATTGGTGACGTTTGTAAATTTTATTCTGTATCTTACTGTTTTCTATTTGAAGTGGCGTTGTGCTGATCGGCCGTCCATATTATGTACCTGCAATCGAACGCGAACCATGTCCTTTTCCGTTCGTGAAGTACTAACACGGTACATTATCACATATAAAAAAAGATCTATTCCTGTCACTATGTCCGGGTCTGAAATGTATGCCACCGCATCACTGAACCATCGATCCACGAATTATAGCCTTAGGCGTTATGCCGGTCGACGTTAGAATTGACGTCCTGCTACGTAGGTGGCATAGCTGCTGAAAAAGATTAGTCTTTCATGGCATATCGACACTGGTTTTGCTTTAATTCTTTTATTATCCTTAATTTTAAAACAGGACTAATTGTAATTTCTTTTTTGTCGTTACGAAAAAAACGAATAGGCCGATACGGTCCTAGCCTAAAGAAAAAGCGGTAATTAGCGCTCGACGGCGACTAATCAATCATACGAGATTTCATTTCGATGAATCGCCACCTTTATGATTTTTGATGCGTTTTGATGATTTTGCTTGATGATTTTTTTATGGCGTTCCGGCTACGCAACTAGGACTTTTTTTTTTTTTTTTATTTACAACTGGCAACGGGTAAATAATAATATATTTGTATAAATGAAAAAAATTCCTATTCTAATCACGCATACTCGCATCATACGGCGTTTCCAGTGTACAAACTGGCACTTTTCAAAGCTCTTCACAAGATTCCGTTATCAGCGAGTTCCCTTTAGAAAATCCCATAACAAAAGCAGATTTCGTCTGACTCGTCAATAGTCTTACCTCTACTGTGGACAATGCATGATAAGACTGGCACGCAATGGGTTTGATCAGTTGTTTTGAAGCATGAAGTATAGTATAATCATTGTTGATACTGTCATACTTTATTGGAAGTTATCTAAAGTTGCTTAACTCAACTGTCAAGTTAACCGCCTCATGTCAAACGAAAAATAGAAACGAGCATTAGAAGGAGCTAGCGAATAGCCCAGTTCTCGTCACCAACTTCATACCATCGGTAACGATTGTGTGGGCATTCCTATTGTACTAGATTTTTCGTCTTCGTTCTATGCTGTTTATCCGGATCAAATACTTTGAGCCACGATGAACAGGGCGTCAAGAACGCTACGGTGCCCGAACGCCGCGTCTACGACGATAGCTGAAAAATGCTAGTGGATGTGTCAACGCTCGCTGGCATCAACGACGCGCGTTGGCTGACTGACAATGATTTTCAGATTCTCGATGATGCAACACAGCCACAGTAACAACAAACTCCAGTTCATTGCTTGGCGGTAGTCGATATTCCGGATGCTTGAGGATCGATCAGCGACGAGGCCAACACGACGCGGCCGGCAGCGGCTGATATGAATAAGATGTGGGAAAATCGTATCGCTCGTCCCCTATGAATTGGTGTCCGCCATTTTTGATGGGTTCATCGACGATTGACGTTAAAAAATCAAATCGTGCTGTACGGCTTCTGCACAGCGTGAGGTCTTATATTTTGATAAAACTGCGTTGCGACTAAGCGTTGTGCATCGTACTGTTCTATGGATTGGCTTGCTTGTTCCTCTCTAAGTAAGTTTGAACAAGTCGGCTGAAAATTACGGTGTCCATAGCTAGAGCAATCGTAATGATGAAGATAATAATCATAACAGACTAGATAGCTGAACCGTCAACGCAGGGGAAAGGCTAAATATCACTGACGGATGATATTGCACAGCAGATGTGAACACCATCCATAACCCACATGTCTGGAACCAAAAAGGCTTGTAGCTATGAGTAAGATTTTATTATCAGAAAAAAGATCCTTTTCCTCAGCTTTCAAGTAGCACCATTCTGGCGGACAAATA
Source organism: Varroa jacobsoni (assembly GCF_002532875.2). Taxonomy (NCBI): domain Eukaryota; kingdom Metazoa; phylum Arthropoda; class Arachnida; order Mesostigmata; family Varroidae; genus Varroa; species Varroa jacobsoni. Next base: position 60,361 of record NW_019213296.1, on the reverse strand, counting down.
TATTCGAATTGGAAAATGCGTCAGGTTAACCTTAAACAGAAGACTGAAATCTCTCTTTGTGTGCATGGTATTTAACACAGTTTCCATCACCTTACTTGTTTTCAGAAGTACAATCTATATGCGTTTCTACATAATCAAGTTTTCTACATCATCGTATCGCTCGAATCCTAGTAGACCGGCTCACGCCAAAAAGCCCAGAATTAGCCATAGAAACCTTTTTAACACCAAGAGGTGTGGGCTTGCAGAAACGTCGTCCTTCGTACCGCTACTTTACACTAACAAGCTAGCATTATTAGCAATTTGTTCCAGCCGAGAGACATTATCATACATCGAAGCAGATGTCGCCCTTTCCTGCTATGGCGTCTCCTCGTTTATGACTAGCAAGCTTCATGAGCACCAGACCCCCTAGGTATTATTTCTGTCCCTAGCTCTCTTTCTCACAGATAATCGCTATATAACATCGCTGATGAATTACTCTGCTGATGTGGCTACGATGCGCCGCTACTTGCGACCATAATAGTTGTTACCTCAATTGTTGCCAGCCAGAGTTTCCTCCATAATGTTCCCATCGAGCCAAGCTCGGCCGAGTTCCTTTTCGAGAGAGAGATTTCGGGCTTGGAGAACCGTTTGTCTGGACAGCTAGAGCCGCCGACCGACCAGTGAATGGATCGCAATCACATTAAGAAGTGGTATCCTTCCGACATGCGTCGATTGCTCCTCTTCTGCATTGGGCAGAAGCAAGCACGGTTGTAACAACTGCCATTGACTTGGGACCTCTCGCGCTTTCCTCTGAGCTCACAGTGTGCACGAATCGATAGAGCCGATCCGAAGCATCCAGTCAGACCGGTTCTCCTCTACTTTTCATGCGCGTATCCCACAACGCCTGCCCCATTTCACCATTAAGGTGCATTTAAGCGGAAAACTCTAGCCGCAGCCAGCACCGCCGTTGTCAGGGGAGCCGACGGGTTTTTGCGGCTTTCTTCTGTATCAGAGTAAGAGAGGACTTTAGAGAGAGGGGAGAGGGGGAGCTTGCGTGCGCTTGAATTTGAAATGTATTACTAGAGTGTATAGGTGTGTATTCATACGCAAATACAGTAGACAAACGGTTTTTCTCAATAGTTGTTTCAGTTGACACAGTCTCGATTCTATTGGGCCAGGCGACCAAAGGCTACAAGTTTAAGCTCCTTTCAGCTATTTTAGGTTGGCATGTCGTTATGGCCTGGGCTGCTGCCGTCATGGGTCACGAACTACCGAACTAGGACCAACTGGCTGAGGTGATGAATTTTGTAACCAGGTAAGCGTAATAACGCCTGAGCACAAACGAAATTTAAGTATAAATCCGGAAAGTCTGGCCTATTGATAGCTTTGCTGAACTACTACTTTTATTAATAGGAGATTTGTTTTGGGTAGCATTAAAATGTCTGGAGCTATTAGTACGTAATTAGGAGAACAATATTTTTCAGACCAGGAGTCCACTGAATGGCCGATATCTTTTGAGACCCGCAACAGCTGTAGCCTCAGTTGTATGAGCATATGGTTAGTAACTGCCCTTGGAAAAGTACTTTCCTAATAAAGTTATGTAAGTTATCCTTAAATTGACCTTTGCTGTTATTGATACGATGCTGAAATAACGGCTCGAGCAAGCGTCACACTTCAACAGGCGCGAACTATTAGTGACATGGGCCAGCCGTAACATTCTAAATGGTCGACTACGCTATTTGATGTGTAAATATGTGCTTTATAATTATCAAAAATAGAATAAATAAGAGATGCTATAATTTTATCCAGTCATCGATGACGTTTCCGTTATGGCTGAGCATCGATGCACTTCGTATGTCTTAGTACCACTCAGTCGTCAGCAGGACAACATGGTAAAGCCAAAATCTACTGCCATTGCTATAACCGTTTCCGTTATCACAGATATGGAACTGTAGCCCAACGGCTAGCTACTCTGTATCAGTACCTTATTTCCATTATAACGATACATTGATCTAATCGATGATTCTTCGTAAAAAAAATCGTGCCACCCATCATCCGAATATATCCGTGTCATAGCTGCCGCCAGCGCAAAACTTTTTTCCCAACCCTTTGCACTTCGTGCGAAATTTCAATGTTATTAACTACCGTGCCGTATAGTGGCGCGTACATGCGACAATTGAGGATCAGGCTATAGATATGGCCTAAAATTTGACGGTATACATAGACAAGTGCGTGCCCGAAGTACAATTGGTTCGACTGTTACGGGTCGAGTACGTCCGTAAAAGCCTTGTCATTGCTTTATTAGATGAGTACTTTGAAATTTATAAAAACGACCTTCGAGGATTAAAGGCTCTCAGTGCCGAGAGCTCCGCTATGAGCCATAATGCTTATATCACAATTAGGATCAACTTCGAATAGATCATGTCACAAGTAAAGAGCACAGCGCACTCACACCGGTCAAACTCGGCTGCGTAGTAAATCGAAATCTAAAAGTCCAATTATTATCAAACAATGATAAATTGAAAAAATACAAGAAAAAAAAACACACCAAATTCTAACTCGATATCCAATTTGAGAACTTACACAGTTGGAAGTCCACCGTCCTAGTCATTCTGTCATCGTGGAAGGGCAGGTGTACTAGGGGGAAGTAACTAGAGGTAACCGAGAACAACCCGTGTCGGTGCAAGGAACTTTTAAACATTTTTATATATAACAGCTATCCAAACAAACTGGGCATAGGATGCGTCTTTTGCCCACGTCTATCCTATCCTTAGACTCGGTGAACTTCTAGCTCTCCCCTAGCTCGCACATGATACACTCACCAAAGGATAGATCTAATTATAATAGTTTGTCTATCGATAAAACGAAATCTCTACGATGACCGCTATTTCCTGTGACAGACTCTCTAGCATTACCGTAACATAACATAACAAGTTTGCAGACTCTTTGATTCTGATCAGTGTCTTAATCTGTATGATTTTCTCTTTATCGATGTTTATATTTGGCTTTGCTGTTGGCCGCCTAGAGAGCTCTCCCTGCCTACCATTGCGGCGTTATGAAGCGTGCAGAACTGCACATCTAGTTACACAGATCAGACATTGTACATACTACATAGATTAGTTCCTTCCATATTCTGTATCTTAACTTGATCTTTGGTGACGTCCGCTCGGCTATCAACCGCTGGTCAGCCATCCTGCCAGTTATAATTGTGCGATATGTTGGCTAGGTCTGGCTGTGTGCATGCGTGACTTCCCTCGGGTACAGCCAATGATGATACTGTACATACGACACAACAATGGCCTATCAAATATCGGTTGAGTGCGCTCCAATAACTTAATAGACTTCTAAGTAGCCAAGTAGTGAACAATGGTTACAATGGGTGTACAGACCCCTGCTAGTATCTGCTGCTATTGACGCTGTATACAGTTACTGTTAGGCACACACGGCGTCGTTGCTCTCTCTTCCCGAACCCAGTCAATGCCGTTGTGCGCGAAGTTATTCTTCATTGCGTTGCGATTCACGTTGTTCTGTTGTGTCACCGCCGAAGACTTTCGCAGTCCCTTTTGCTACTCGACCTATCGTCGCCTGGCGTCCGTTTTTCTTCTCTCAAACACATACGCACACAGGTACACAGCCAGATCAACACTCTTATATGCTACAGTTGTTGGCATTATCAATTTAAAAATCGTTGCATTCGGCCGCCATGCTAGGCGATCTCGTGTGGCAACACTCAAATGATCGGCATTGGCCGGCAAAGTAACGGCTGCAGGCGGCGGGTTTCTCTATCAAGGAAAGCATAGTGTATATATCTAGGTACGATAGATACACCATGAAGTTATCTGGAGCCGATTGGCGATGTGTGCACATCGTCGGGTTGCTGGTCAACGATGTGTATAGGTGTACAGGAACTGGCCTAAGTGACTACTTAGGTAATCAGAAGCCTCGTGATCCTAGCATGATTGGAAAATACATAAAGTAGTAAAATGACTGTTAAATTTCCGCCTATTTTTTTTGTCGGCTTTCTCTTGAACATGGTCAATTGAATTTGTCGATAACAGACAACATGATAAACCTCTTTATTAAAATAAACAAATACATTACTGCATATATCGTTATAGGACACACACAGACACCGTAAGCGAATGTTTCGGTCCCTATGTTTCTGTTCTTTCTTGGAAAATTTTTCATCGTTCAAAAACACCTACAATTTTTTTAATTCACTAAGGTCTTCTTCGAAACAACTGATTGCTAGTAAATGCGTATATTGGACGGCTTTTTATATTTATGTATATATTTTTTTTCTCACGATATATATGACACCGTGATAAGTTTGTAATGTGTATCCGAATTCACTGAACGACTCAATTTTTACTAATTTTTCATAACTAACCCTCTGTGATCGATAACAGAACGTATTGAAGTTTAGCTTTAGCAAATGGAAAACGTCCAGATAAATCCGAAAACACCCACTCTCTGACTAGACCTTCTAGTGAGGGCTGGTCCTTGATCCTGTGCCTGAAAAGTAATTTCGAGGATCTGTTGACGCAATAGAAAAAACCGAACATGTAACGAAAAAACAGACCGCGCTGAGTACAGACTACTGAAGAGTTGTGCCAACTGCTTATTATGTGTTACTAAACGAAGTTTAGCTTCAAAACATATTTTGTTGCATCTTTCGGGTACGGTTCTTTTATAATATAACAATATATCCTGTACCAATCAGTGTATTTCAGTATTTGGTTAAAAACTTCCAAAAAACCACCAATAGGCTTATACACGAATATAGCCCACCAACAGGCTAATACATCGACATTCAGACAAGACTAGAGATTCACACGCGTTACCCTACATTGTAATGATTAGAAATCGCGCATTATTCAGTAAAGTCTATCTGCCTATAATGAACGCTCAATGAAGGATGAGTGACTCTCTCATATGATGAAGGTATTCATTGGCTATGCTCACTTGAGCCACGGTTCGATACCGCAAATGGTGCTCTGATTTTGTCTCGGATCAGTGGCTACGCCGACCCGTCTCACTCAATGTGTCTTTTGTCTACCATCTATCTATTCGACTTTACGAAGTCTCCGCTTGGCCTTCGGAGACCAGTGAAAGAACTGGGAGTAGCTGAGTCAAAAGTTAGCCTTGCTATCTCAGTCGACGGCGACCACCTCCTCGTTGAGTGCTTCGACTCCATAAATAGTTGTCATAGTGGTACTTCAAGCACCTCACTCACTTTAAGCTACTACCCATGCTGGCGTACCGAATACAATTCGCAGAGAGGTAGGCGAGCCTTTTGCTTTTCGTACGCGTATCCTCTATGTCTACCGCACGCTCCTGCTCCTTGCGGACAATCACTGCCGCGATAGCCTTACACTGACGGCTCGAATCACGGCGAGCTTAGACGCATTGTGAAAATATCCACTTAAAATGTTGTCAACTTCAAACTTCGCGCCTCACTAAGCACCAAAAGAGAGAAAAAGAGAGGGATGAGGCGGGGGAAACGAGTCAGTAACTTGTGCAGACGATTCACACAAGTTGTCTGTGTGACACTTTTTTTCACTGCTTAAGATTCATTGGAGGTGCTGCCGCATCAAGAAAGCGGCTTGCTTGACAAGTTTGTAAATGTATGGTGCGAATGGAAATCGTGAGAGTTCTGGCGCTAGGAACCCTGCAGTAATTAATACACATATAGCTGTTAGTGGTATCATTTATATATGCATCTTAGCCTTGATAGATTTCGGTTTCACTTCGATTATCTTAGAATATTTATATATGTAGTAAGCATTCATTTAGCAGGCAAGAGGTACATGTTAATAGAATTAAATGCGATCACGCAAGATCAAGCCGCGGGGGTAAACGAGACCTGCTTCATATATAGAAATTCTGCTAAACAACTGTTGCCCGTCAGCCTGAAAAATCTAGGACCAATACTTAAAGGAGCCAAACGTTTATCGGTTTTTTTTTCATTGCAGACGTCGCTTATACTTTCCAGGCCCATATAAACCTGTGCCCTATATAAACCCGTTATTAGAAACCTTGTCAAACTATCATTTCTGAAATTTCTCCAAATAATGCGTCAGGGCCAGAACTCCATAAAATTAAATAGGGCACTTATATTAGTTTTATTATAAGAGTGAAGTAACTATGCGCGGGGCACGAAGTTAGACGAAAACTATTTTCAGCAGGCAATTTCTCCATTGCAAAAATCGTTAATAACTCTACAAGCCCCTAGAGCCTGGGTTAAGTGGAACTGTTTCACCTTATAGTAAAATGCTTGCGACGCCATAAACTGATCAAGCCCAGACTGCCATTCCTACCATAAAACACATAATAGCAACTTCACACGCAATCTGTACAATGCCTCAGTTAATTAGTTACGTTTACACAAGATAAAAATTATTTGTAGTCATAATGCTATTTGTATGTAATAATGGCAAACATGCGTCGTGGTCTATAGATCTAATTTTTGTTTATTAGTTTATTTCTATGTAACACGAATCGATGCGGCCCCCTTCGACGCGAAACAAAATCAATCTATGTCCGACTTCAAATTTCGACCACCTCACGTGACTTCACGTTTAATAAGCAAACATGTCAACACTGCACCATCATACGGGCATGTGTATCCTACCTAAAGCACAAAATAATACGTCAGTCGATTCCTAATAGAAGTTGGGTTGTTCATCCTGAAACAGCAACGGTTTGTGAGCAATTTTAGGTGGCCGGATATAACGTACGTGAGCGTACCTTGTGGAAACGCAAGGGACTACTTGGAATTATCAATACTGCTCGGAGAAAATCAGCACTACCGAATAACAGGACGGACTGCAAGATCAAAACCACGTTATTCTTCATATGCTCAAGACTTTCAGTTGCTAGTACTGCAATTCTACACATGGGCGTTTAGCCCTTCTTCTGTAAAAGCGGAATAACCCCTCTGATCAAAAGACATAAAAATGGCAAAAAAAATCGAAAATGTTTGCGGGTGCTGTACTTATCGTCCCGAAACGAGCGCAGATACAGTGGTTGACCCATTTGATTGAAAAATATTGCCAGTTCTGTTATAATGGATGTTTGGCCAAGCTATAAGCGCACTCAACAAATGCGGAGCACGTTTTGAGGTCATGATTTACGGGCCGGTTATGAGCTTGAACTCCAGAAAGACGAAACGTACTATATATATAAAGCATTTGGCTGGGGTACGCTGGATGCCCTCGGTAACAAACAAACATGAGGGACGCTGATCTCGAAATGATGTCGCCATGAGTTCACCTGTCTTTTGGCTCCTTTAGAGAACGCAGCTGTTTTTTTCTGTACGATTATGAGTGCAATATGGGAAATAAGCAATACCAAGTCACAGGAAAATTGGCCTTTCTTTCAGAACTTAGTCCTCGTGCAGTACGAATTCTGTGATCTCTGCAAAATCTATTTTTCTACTCGTCACAGAACGTGTTCGACGATGGACTATGTTCGTATAACCTTGTGGTATTCAGCTTGGTTAATATGTGTTGCTCGCAAACGTCTTCAATTAGCATCTTTGCTGACTCTCGATGAATAGAGCAGACGGTTAAGGCGTCCAAGAACTTAATCAGCCAATTGTCAGTTTATGTCAGTTTGCCTGCACAGTTATATATATATATATATATATATTTTGAGCACTGTTATCCGGAGTTTATATTGGGTTAACAATCAAACCCACCAGCCAGTGTACATGTCACATATTACAATATATAGGACGGTGACAAGCAAACGATATCCTGGCTACTACAATCCGGCCAAACATTGTTAACTGTTCCAAATTCATATCTCGCACTCTGTTTCCCTTCTCTCTTACCCTCAAAGTCAACTTCTCAAGTCAATTATCACTGAATTTAGTTGAAGACCCCCAGTACACATTTCGCCAACGAGGTGCTTTGCTTAGTCCCGCTTTGCCCATTCAACGAAATCATCAGATCAGGCCAAGTTGAGTGACAGCTTTCAGAGGGAATGGAAGAATAGCTCCCGGGAGTATATATAATAGAATTGAAGCTTAGAGATTCGTATCTCGAGTGAGGGGTCAGATAAGAAACGAGGCTACATGATGCTTCAGGCGTAGTGGGGATTGGCGGGTTAGTAGAACGTCGTCAATCGAGACTTCTTGAAGATTGGCCTGGTGAGAAAGGGAAGCACTCGGAAAAGTCTGCGACAGGCTACTGAAGTCAGAATCTATAGACGTCCACAGGTCGGCGAAGTCGGTCGCGTGACGCTGGCCACTGGGTTTGGTGGTCGTAGTACCCAAACCGAACTGTAATGCGATCGGAGAACGAGACCATTTCACAACCCGTTCAACATTCTCGGCACCGTGACTTTACGGTTATCTCGTTTGTTCGAGCTTCGATTTTGCACCCTCTTTTATTATCTGCTTATCTCTCACCGTATCCCATAGAAAAGTCACTGTTGATATCACGATTCTGATGATTGAATGGCTCAGTAATGAAGGCTATATGGGACGATTCTACAGACGAAGATACATACAGAAGACAATCCTCTGGAGTTAATATGTATGGTTTGATTGGTTTTGTCATAAAGGCACGGCACGTGTTTGTACTTAAAGATTTTGCATGTAGAATTCACAATATATAGAAACGTTTTTTCCACATGAGTTTGCGTATACTGTTAATTGCTAAATAATGGTATCACAGAACGATGGCTGTCGATATTTTTCTCTCTTACCATTGCCGAATTGTTGATGAAGCTCAAAAAACGGAACTTCATTGTACGTCGACGGTTGTCTTATTTTGTTGAGATTTGTGTCTGAAGTTTGTCAGCCGAACAACGATAGTAGAAATCTACTACTGTTGCTTCTCGATTTCTCCTGTGTAAGGGACAACTCCCATATCCTATCTCCTGAACGGTTCGTGGTGCGAGTACCCACTGGACCTTTGGTTCGTTATACTTATCCTCTTTGTCGTCTATCCGTTAAACGAGTCCCGCACAACGGTAAGTGTATTACTGTTGCTATTATACAAAAAAGTCCGGTATCTGTTTACATTTGTGCGGCGCTATCTTATTGCCGCTATATATTTGTCTAGTTTCGTGGCAATTGGTCCTTCACATCTTCGTCTATAAATGACGACTCTCGACGATGATATAAGTGGGCGGCGTTGCAAGCATGTCTATGCAAAATGATTAAAAAAAGTAACTGCGATTTTATCGTCTCGTATATGTAACACCACAGCAATTCGTCAAAAGGTTTCATCATTGACCTAGGCTCTGAAGTAAGTCAGAAGTCAATTAACGAGTCTGATTAGCTCGCTCTGCTGGACAAAGGCGAAGATCAGCACGGAAACACATAATAATAAAAATAGTGGTAATAAATAAAAACGAAACTTGAAACAAATTATCGCCCCAAACAACTGTCTAAGGCGAGGAGCAGAACTCTTAAATTTAGTCGAAGGGAAATCTCGTTAAAGCCAATGTAATTACCACTATTGGCTTGTGTTGTTATTATTGTACTTCTGTTGAGCCGTTATATAACTTCAATTTTTGAAAACATTTAAAACCTCGCCTCGTAGCCATTATCGCAACAAAAAACAGCATCAAACAATGACAGATTTCGAAAACAATCGCGGACGAAAAGGCCGAGTAAGATAAAGACAAAGTTCCGTCTGTGTCTGCGCCCAGTTAATACTACCGTTCGAACACCACTGTAATCTTTTTTGACATTGTGGTCAGGACCCATAATTTGTCTACAGTTTTTCTTAATACAACGAGAGCAGCAAGCATGTGTTGAAGGACCGGGGCATCAGTCGGTGGTGGCAACGATGGGTGTGGGGCCATCGCGGCCGAAAGAATAGCAGAAATATACAGAAAATGAAAACAAAAAAGAATAATGACTAAAGATCGTTATGAGTTTATATGATTTCACATATCGCTGCACGGATATCTGGCTGTACGCTTTTGCAGCAGACATTAAAAGAAGCGCAAATTGTTACCGTCGCACGGTTCCAGCGACATGAATAGGAACAAAAAAAAACTATGTAAGAACGGGAAGGGCAACAAAATGTTTATCGCATTGTAATTACGTACATAGAACGCATAATACTATCATTGATCCTTGGGTTTTTCAAGAGAACAGGCACTCGCATACTAAACATAGATAAATGGATTATAAAAGTAAATATTATATTGCAAGGAATCGCACCTGACAGGCCCTACTAACATGTGCCATCATACGTTCGGCCTATTGGCCCCCGAGCTGTTTGGCGTTCGAACGGATGTCTTACGACCGTCTGCGTAGCCAGCAATGCACTATTTTGCATGGGCGTCCGCCCACGCGCCCGCGAATCACAGGAACACGGCAATTGTCGGGGGAACACCATTAACTCTGTTTGGTAGGTTGCGGTAGAACCTCTCGGGCTGAATGCAACGCCGACTGTAACTTGCGTAACCTTTTGTAGTGACGACCGCCATCAAAGCAGTTGTTCACCTGACGATGAGGCTGAACTGAAGTGTGTCAATTGTAAACGCAGTGAATGAACTTCAGACCGCCGCCCTCGTACATAAAACAGGTCATGTACATATGTGCGTATGTATACGCAGCTCGTTCGTTCTCATTAGAGCTTTTAGTACCTTGGCCACAAAGCCTGGTAACTTCTGCGGAGCTGTATATCGTCGTGCAGGTAATGATAGAAGCGTGGTAAAAATGTAAATGATTTTGGTGGCAGGGCAGTAAATCCATGCCCATCAACACTCTCGTAACAACGAAAGGAACCAAATACGAGAAGTGGCGGTAACCACTAAATAATAGCAGGTTGTACGTAAATCGTCTATGCATGTCACAATGGGTGAGCTCATCATATACTGGCTTTCACAGCATGACTATAAAAAAAAGTCATTTTTCAACGTAGTAATAAAAGTCACAATAATATGCTCATTTTGAGCAACTGTAGGCACTGCAATGATTCGAGAATCTACAACAATACTGACAGAAAGTAATAAACATATCTATTTATAAAAATAAAGTTGTAAAACCATTTAAGACACGACCACCTTTATTAAAGGATTCTGATGGTTTACGTAAAGGTAATGGTCGCCCATTGTAGGTGACGTTCATGTTGCCTTACGAGTCGTTGCCGTAGCAGCCTTCAACGCGGATAACTTTGTATAGGTAGTTACAAGTTTCGATAATGTGTTACAGTCAGAGGTGTATTATGTTCAAGTATTAGAAATTAGTAGGTATAAATCTCTCTAGATTTGCATTCTATTATACTTTCCCATTCATTAGAACAACCATTATATTTGCTTATAATAAACTGGTAAGCTCACTCTCAGCATGTCGTCCTGGAGCAGTCCCAGGAACACCGTGTACCTCTCTATTCGGCTGTTATTCTCCAGCAAATGTATTTCTGAACTGGAAATAGAGAACAAGATATGTGGCGACATGTGTGCATGGCAAGATTGTATCTATATGATTTCATATGGTATCCCATTGTGCGCAAAGCCAATTCGAAAACAACGCATCAACGACCCTGCGCCGAACATAAGTCAAAATATGATTAACTTTCACTCACGTATGCCCCACAACTAACGTGTCACTTCTTCCTATTCTGCATTGGGTATGTTTTTAGAACGTTTTCCTTCAGGAGCACCCACACGGTGTCAACTAACGGTACGAGTTGTGGCAATTTACACAATGGGGAAATTATGTAAAGGGGAAATATCCATCATCATTATTCGAAGAAAAACAAATCATTAGGCATCCGGTGATACTCGGAAAACTCATTTACTTTAGAAGCATTCATTGATTCGCCGTGCCCCGCCGTTAGCCGGCTGTCGTGATATACGTCAATGGCTTTCCTAGGAATTGCGAATCTTCCTTTGGCCGTTTGCCGTTCATGGCTAATCGATGTATCATTTACAACTGCGAAGATACTTTTGACAAGTCCGTTCGTTTAACGTCGTCTTTGATGCTCTGCCTTCGCTTAGACTATTCCTAGTTGTGGCCACCGTGGCCTTCTTGAAGTCATCGACACCATCAACATCAGTCAGCTATATTGCCGTCACAGCGGTAATCCACAGTAAAATTGTAGAGATTACACAATGGTCCTGTATGTGGTGTATAGTTAGCTTTAAGGTGACACCTACAGTTGGCTATTGGGCAACTTGTTCTAGGGCCTCCGGCGAGTAACTTTCCTCCCCAAGTTATTCACTATGGCATCTCTATACAATGATGTATAAACCCGCAGGCACCGGCCTGCACAAATACAACTAAATACTCTCCGAAAAACTCGACTAGCCTCCATGTACTATAATCGCCGGCGTTCCGAAACGCTACTGTCATCGTTATCGACGATCCGTACTAATATCATGATCACCTTTGCACGTTTGCTCAATCGCAACTGGCGTCATATGGATCACTGGAGTTTATCGCTTCTCTTTAGTTTAGCGCCATGGCTGCCGTTGCTTAGAAGATGGCTACGAGATAGCACGGAAGCGACCTACAATTTCAGCGTAGCAAGCTAGCAAAAGGACCTAACAGCGGTAATATCGCGACCAGACATACGACCTATGTATAAGCTATATGCGTATATGGGTTCGAATAAGCTCGATAAGGGGTGCCCCACACTCCCGTGAGACTACTAACCCTCCCAATCATTACCACCAGCACCATTACGAGCGCCGCCATTGCCACTAGCGGCGACGACACGTGGTTTTACCGCCAGTCTTCCCGCCGATGTCTAGTCCGCTTGTTGGCTCTCTGTGTGGTTGCCCCCTGCCATGATGGTAGGAAGCGGTTAGAAATCCCGCAGGACAGAAAGTATTTACTACGCCACAACGCGTTATGTGGGACTACAGCCTATCAATAGCGGCAACAGGCGGCGGTCTGGTTGTCACCAAGAAACTATTCGGACGACCGAGTGCTGCTATCCTCCGCTCGCTTAGTGTTGCCCACACAGCATACGGTAGACGCTTAGCAGGCTAGGGCTGTATTGGACACTGTGCCAGTTTTCGGTGACCAGATCATCATCATCATCGCTATCGGCACCAGCAGCTAAGTCGTCGTCATCACTGTTGTTGTAGTCGTCTGCTTGTCGGCATATCGTCGTTGGCTTTTCCGTGTCGCCTCGTGAGTTGTTGTTGTTGCCCTGATAATGCTGTTAAAGGGGAAAGAGGGGAACGGCTCGGTGCCACAACAGATTAAAGCTAAACTCGTCTGAGAACGCGAGAGCGAGGTGGAGAGGCGGAGATGGTCGTGGGCTGGAGGAGTAACAGATGCTTTCAGAAAAATGATGTCGCGGTTGTAGCTCTACAAAATAGTCGTAGCAGTAATAGTAGTCGTATTGGTGTTAGTGACGATGTTGGATGAAGGAAAAGACAACTTCCTCTTGCCTGTCATGAGGAAACTCATTCCGAGATGACTCTCGGCTAACCATCTAGTATACGGCCATAAACCGAACGACGACGTGTCCCTGACACCGAAATGCGAGCCCGCTATAGTATAGCGACATACGAGACCATCTATTATGTATGTATGCACGGAGCAAAAGAAGACAAAGATGACCGCCCGATCATGCACCGCCCCTTAGCGGCTTGCGGCGTATTTAAATGTTGGACCAGTTGCTCTCGCACGCATATAGCATCGCGATATCCATTCTACCGGTGAGCATATTTTGGTGGTATGCTTGTAAAGATGTCTGTGAGTGTTTCTATGTCAAACAAACATTTGCGTTTGTTGCTGCTGTTTGAACACTCATTGAAGACCAAAGCTGTAGTAGACAAACAGACACAGAGCCAGCGTTCCGCTTGGATCAGAACGTCGCGGCGATGGCGTTTTCGTTGACGTTGGGCGTGGCCAATCGACGACCGATGCGCAACTTCTTGCTGTCATCCATTTAAATGAGCGCAACAGAATAACAACAAAAAGGTAGCAGCAGCAACAACAACAACAGCAATAGCAGCAGCAGCAGCAACGAGAAAACGTAAGCAACTACTCGTACGATGGTAGCGCTGGTCATGTTGAATGTATAATAAAAGCGAGCGAGAAAGAAACAAAGTGCGTGAGACACCCGTCTTCTGCATCGACGTTTCATGTTTAGCCTGCGTTTACGTTACATTTAATGGCGCCAGTCGAGACCACTGGAGCGCCATCTAGAGCCAAACTGGGAAACTGTAGAAACAGAAGTAAGAATGGCGACTATGAAATCGGAGACGAACATTATCACCACGCCAGGCATTGCCCAAAGAGATTCAAACGATCAATTGTCCCGGTATCCATGGCGTTGCAGCTGGTCTATCACATTCTAGTTAGTAAAGCAGCTGTAGCCGTACCATCTGGAGCTAGCTAATGCTAAAAGGGAGAAGTTATGCTCTGCTTCGGTCATCTCTTAATATAAATTACAGCTATCTTTAGTTACTGGTTTCGCATTGGCTCACGGCGAGCTTTAGTAGCTCACAAATTTCAAATTTGGCGCGCACGAACTTTATACATTGATATACACATGTGTGTATATATATATATATATATATGTACGAATTAGCCTAAGTCGACGTTGGTCAAAAATTACTGTTTTGCTATTTAATGATATAAAATGAACTTTTATGGGAGTAATAAATAAGAGACTTTGTACTAGAATGGCTGGTGGATTTGAGTAGGTCTGGCGCTTTTTTCGAGTTTTCATATTGTGAAATTTTCGAAAATATTTTGCTAAATTGTCGAGAGAACCACAAGCAGTGAGAAAATATAAAACGAAGTCATATGAAACCAAATTGATTACAATTGTTTGTGATGTTTATGTATGTTTTTTTTTTCCATACTCGTAAACAAAGTCGACGCAGAAGATGGTTGAAACAAACAAACCCTAGTCTTCCGTATAGCTACAGTTTTTTTCAATAGATCATTCAGTATTCACTTCTTCGAACCCAATTTGGCCCGACTTTTCCCTAATGTGGTTAGTACTATCGAAAATATTGTTATATCGTCTAAGACAGAAAGGGCTAACGGTGAAAACATGGATAGTTGCGATTTGGGCTAATTTCGTGAGATTCAATCTGGGGACCCTAGTATTTTGCAATCTCCGTACCCAACCTAGTGTATTACACTTAGGCTATTACTATACCTTGTAAAAATATTACCTGAGAACTGAGATGTACGTGCAGTCTTATCAGGTATACTGGTAGTCAGAGCGCCGTCATAACGAAAGTACTCAAAAAGCCGTGCTAGAGCTTAATAAGGCATAGGTTCATTTTCTGACTACGAGAGGTTTTTATAGATTTAAAACAGAAAAAAATCATTGATAATACGCCCGTTAGGAGGAACAAATCCGGGATATACACTAACAAATAGGATCGCATATGGTCTTTTTATGTTCAAACACTTGACTGAGCAGGTTCGTGGATCTAAAATCTTCTGCAAAATAGGAACAACCTAACATAAGAGCTTCTGGTAGACTAGCACCCACTTTATGGCATAGGGTGCGGCTTCTATCGGTTTTAAGAACGCGCTCGAAAACGAGCTGTTTAAAGACCGTTAACAAACATCCGCCGCTACCTGTAGCCACCGATGCTGCTCAAAATAAAAATCATATCCCAAATGGCACCTGTCAACCGGATCTAGATAAATACTTGAGAATTAACATACCTAGAGATGCGCGTTGATTTTTTAAAACGGTAGTTGTCGTTATGGTTTTCGTGCGTTCGTTTGAATTCAGTGCGCTAATAGCAACGATTTTTTTTGTCTCCGGTAACAAAATTGCGATAAAACTATCAAACGTCGAAGCAGACGATTTCGCTTTTAGTAGTGTGCTCCAAGCGATAATAAGCATGTATAAAATAATTACAATGACCATCCAGGTTGCCGTGTTCGATGTTTACTACAAAAACGAGATACGAGAAACGCTTACATTACAGGCGTGTTTTTTAAACATGTTAAGTGATAGCGTATTCTACTGGGTTATCTGGTGGATCCGTTGGTAAAAGAGGAACGATAGCAAAGCCCTGCGTAACCGTTACGTATCAAATACAAGCACATGGCCCACATAGGACAATGTAGGCATTAGAAAATATACTTACTTCACGTATGTTTGCAAATCGACAGTGACCTTCTACAGCGAGTAGGAATACAGTGATCTACTAAATGTTAAAGCATGATTATATCAAGATATAAATGGCGCGGTGGGTAGAGTTTTTACCTACTAACCCTGATGAGAGACGCGTGAGTTCGAATCCGACCACAAACACACTTCGTTCCGTATGTTATATGGTGGAACGCCTAACGACAACTCTGGACGTAAAAGTTGAAACATTAAGACCTATTCCGGATTACACAAAAAAGAGTAAACTTTACTGTCAGATTGAAACACACGCACACACAGATATAGTATTGAGCCCTTTTTTATAGAGCACATTTTTAAGTAATAAACATTTATGGTGTTCTTTATTCAAGTTATTCCATTATCAGCATAAGTTGAGAGGTTATCTTTTTGTTTATTGACCATTTTATTAAATAGTCTGATATACACGGTAGATCAAATTTAAAAAACTCTTACATCTCTGAATTTATGTTATCGTCAACTACTAATCGTATGATTATAAACTTTTTTTCTGATAGCAAAAGAGATGGGAAAAATGTTTGGCTAATGTGATACGATTCTAGCCAACTGAAAAATGCTTGAGCTTTATACGCTATCATTGCATTGGATAATCTGTATCAAAAATAAAAAGTGTGCGTACTTTTCCAAGATGCATACCCCGATGCCGATAGGTTGAATTGGGGGTTTTGAAATTACTGAAGGTACGTTTTTGTTGCCCCGATCGCGGGGTCGCGCTTCACACACAACCCCATCTTTTGCAGTATCGCCGTTTTCGATTATACCGTAAATTATGCAATTCTCCTTTAAAAAACCATAGTGTGTTACACTTATAGCGCCAGTTTTTCTCTCATGAATAGCGGCCGCGACATTATCCATAAGTTATATATGATATAACGACAATTTTAGATAAATTCATCAAAATCATAGATATACAAATTTCTACCCACACAATACAAGACCAACATAAAATATTCCCCACGTACTAACGTTATTATCATCATTCGGTATTAAATTGCTACGTTTACGTTTATTATATATTATGAATATCTAAAAACCTGTTGGCATTCTGGGCATTGCCGTGTTGGCTCGTTGATTCGTTCAATAGCTGGTTTCTTTTTTCCGTTGTTATTGGCAGTTGAAAGGCTCACGTATATATATATATATATGTGTGTATGTATCTATAATACGTTCGGTTCATTAATCAAAAGTGTTTCTTTTCATTAACAATACGTATAATGTATAATCGCCATCTATATCTACGAAAAGTACACTGAAAAAACATATAGACGCGCACACGTGTGTGGACAGATGCGTTTTCCATAAGCTGTTTTTTTTTTGGGTTTTTTCAATAACTTCCAATAATAATGAGGAATATACGCCTAAACTTTTCTCGTCTCTGACATTCCTTGTTGATCGTTCATATCTTTCCAGGGATAACGCCACGCACACACAGATATGCGGTCCCTACCTCACAGCTTCAGAATGAAACATCTAACAGTTTTCAGATAGACACGCAAATAATCAGCGGTACTAATATAAACAACAGTGACAGCCGATATTACAATTAATGACAACAGGACTGGCACTGATTTCCTCACGGGACGAACGGCGTACACGCGTACCATCCATACGTAACCATCAACAATAGTAATAATAATGTTCATTATGGCTTAAATTGTAAAAGTAATGATCATAAAGCATGCTTTTTTTTCTCTCTAAATGTCGGCCTGTTCGTCGGTCAGGCTAGATAATAATAATATTCCCACAGTCCGGCAGAGGGCAGGAGAATTTACAATTATACTAACAAAGAGAACGTGAGACGTTTTTAACCCTTTTTTTTCTATTCCCCTACTTTCCCTCAAAATGAATTGCTAACGGATATTCACTAGCGTATCTGTCTGGCTGTTTGTTTTTGTTGGGGCTTGCCCTTTGTATCCATTGTAGCCGTTGCTTCTTTTTTTTATTGCCGAAATTTTCTCCGGCCGCCTCTTCACTTCGACTTCAACTCGGCTTGGTTCGGTTGACGTTAATGGTCACAGACGTAAATACTTCGCGTAACCTTTTTTTTCTAACAACTTCAGCCTCTCCCATTACAAGCGGCGGCGGCGGCGGCGGCGGCGGCGGCGGCGGCGGCGTCGTCCTGGCGAATCCAGCAATATCAGCGATGGGTTGACGGGCAGAAGCGAATGTGTTATTTTTTAACCTAACCTTTGCTGCCATTTCTCTTTGCCGCCTTCTCAACGTTTGGCCCCGGGTGCTGTTTTTTTCTTTGTTACAACCGCGCAAAATGCTCCGTAGTGTCTTTTCTGCCAATGCCGCAATATGCACTGCTGATCGGCTTTTCGGAGAGTGCCCCCATTGCACCTCATGATTATTGCTTCTCCGTTGAGGATGCGCCCATTATTACCAGTCGCTGGGTGGCGAAGATGGTAGCTACTATGTGTGACAGAGAGGCCTGAGCGAATAATTTTTTCTTTTCTGTTCCCCTGCGGTTTCCTTTTAGTAATCTCTCACTCTCCCGAGCTATATACGAACGTGACGCACGTCGTTTGCGGGTACTATCGCTCTGCTCGAACGGATTTTCAACTGTTCTTGTTTCGTACAGCCGACGCCGACGTCAACATAATGATTTTCTACAGTGCCGGAGTGCTGCTTATTTGTGGCTGCGGTGGTGAGAGGACTCCGCCGTTCAGGAAATAATGAACCCGGATACAAGAATGGATCCGAACATTTGTGGTATGCTGATACTGCAGCAGCAGTAGCGATCAAGCTTCGGCGATAAAACATAATAATAATATTAAGAATGCTAACACTTTCGTAACGGCGTTCGGTCTTGTATCCAGATCCATTTTTTACTTCTGTTAGTGTGAGCACTATTGAAAGTTGTTGAAGGGAAGCTAAACTAACTAAAAATTTCGATGAAAATAGAAAATCATTGATAGTATAAACGGAATATGGTAACGGCAATGGCTTAAACCGCCATATTTGTTCGACGTCCTCCTTTAGTAATAAGGGTCAAGCGTGTTATATGTCGGTCGAGGAAATGCCTCGGCGCCGAAGGGTGACAGAGGCCATTGGATGCAAATCTTACTCGGAATCTTTCCTCAAAGGGCAGTTTGTAATGACAAGATGCCCGTGAGTTTTCCATACATGGTTTTCGTTCTACACGTACGTGCATGCATGCATATAGCTTTAGTGTCCTTAATCCGGGGATAGTTTAAATAATTATAACATTATTACCTCATCTGCAAACATAAACGTGCCCAGTCGATAACACTCGACTGAAGCATTTTTATTGTAGCTTCGTTTACCGTGCGCATCTCATTTATGCGAACGTGACGAAATCAAATAGACTATATGTAACCGTAGTATTAGTAACACGTATTGCTAATGGGTTTCATAGCAGCCTCGCTCTGGCCTTTGTTTCTGTTGATTAAGGAAAACAGATCGAGCAACAGCATGACTCGATTCCCACGCGCGCATCAGCTCCTGGCGCACAGTTTTCCCGGCGACACCCTCTCTCTATCAATCAGTCAATGAATGGCTGATCAGATCTGATTGCTCCGCTGAGCGGTTCCTTTTCTATACACATACATACACTAAACTGGAGACACTTTATTATAGCAACGACAGACATTAGCCGACGCAGCTGGTTTTCTGCAAATTACACATTGATACTAACAAAAACACACCGGCAGAGAGGCAGGCAAGAACGCACGAACAGAGATTCAGGCACATGGAATCAACCGGGAGTTACTACAAATCAGTGCATGAGAGTAATATAGCAGGCCCAGTTCAGCGAGTGAACTCGTTGGTTAACTGTCCTGTCACCCAGAACCGAATTGAGAATAAATTGACGAGATAGACATTTCGTACTGGCGGTGATGTATTGGCGGGCATATATGATATTGCTCTGAGCTTCTAAGCCAGCCGTCGAGCGAAAGATTATCGGCAACAGGCGCGATAAGGGCCACAACGAATGGACATATGCCTGAGCAATGCTTGAGATCGTGTTGATATGGCCCTGCCTGATTCGAGTACCTAACCTGGTGCGCATCGTTAGGTATCCAAATGTTTCTGTTTATACCGCCCGTTGTATGTATTATAGCAGTGCATCTTTCATCGGGAAGGGACCAAGTGTCATGTCGGACCATCCATCTACAACGGATACATGTCCCGAGCCATCGTCAGGTATCGACCTTAACCGAGAAATTCTGTCTAATGGGATTCTACCCTGTTCGAATTCAACCAAACGGACATTCACAGAAGCCCGCAAACTCTTTCTCTCTCTCTGGGCGTGTGTGTTTCTGTGGGGTACTGCTATGTGGGTTTAAGTCGGCAGGCACTAAATGTTTTTAAGTGGCGAGCTATTATAGCTGTGGCGCTTTCATTTGATAATATTGTTTTAATTAAACGAATCTGAGTACCGATGCGCTAGAATTAAGGACGTTATAGAACAGAATTTCTCGAATGTATGTCCTCTTCTTTAGGGAATCACCTGACTTAGCCTTTGACAGGGTATCTCAAACTGGATTAGAATGCTTACGTCTGATAGGAAGACAACATGGACGGTCAAGCTGGCTATATGTATTTATATATGCTGATCCACGACAGACGACAGAACGCACGCCATACGCACTGGTGAGATGCTGGTATGGTAACAGCGAACATATTACATTTCCAATCTACGATGATTGCAGTTTTTTCGACCGCTTTATGTAGCGTGCACGCTTGTGACTTAGGCACGCGCGCGGCATGTTTCGCAGTCAACAATGGTTTTGTATAACCGCTCTGCTGGCGTCTCGATGTGTTTGGGTGCTGGCTAGGTTTTGGCAACAGTGCACGTGAACTATTTCGGCAAGCGTGTGTGGTGCGACTTCACTCACGAGATCCTGTGCCGTTTCACAGTGCAGTGAAGCGCATCCAAACGGATTCTCGAAGCGTTTCCTACTTGTCATGGCATTGAGGGTGACAAGCTGATGTTTCTCGTTGAACAGATAGATGCAAATTGTTCACTATCAAATGTGCTGTAGTTTATATAAGTGTTCTCGGCCTAGGGAGAATTTATGGCGAAAAAATTAGCCTTTAGGGCAGAAAAGCTTAACTTGTAGAAGTAGCGCGCAGATCGTGTTTTACTTTTTACCTGTTAGCTCTAATTGTCCGGGGGCCAGCGCAGCTAGTAGTTTTAATTTTCATTGCTTCAGACGGCTTGTGGCTCTATCCTACGCGAGGTTTCGCATCTAGACCACTCCCCGGATCTTTAGGTCTAGTAGGTAAACATGTTACCACTGCACCATCACGCGGATAGCGTAAATTCCCTTAGCAAATTAACTCTCCTGCGTGCAAGCATGCTATAGTGCTAAGTGCATTGCCTATGTCACAAGAGAAATGTAATCTAAATCACAACTATAGTAATGTGCTTCATAGTATTGGCTCTATTGTTATTGATTTTTATATTATATATATATATATATATATATATATATATATATATTGTTCTCAAAGGTTACATACGTAGTCTACGAGTGTTTTTTTCCCATCATTTTTTGCCGGTTTTCTCTTACGTCTCGTCTTCCCATTGACCAACGTAATTCTTGCCGTTGACTCGAGCGCTGGCAGTATGCGTACTCGTATCGTATATATCAAAACTGTACTATTTATTGCTTCTTGCATAAATCAGTCGAGAGGAACATCGAATGTTTTTTTCAGAGTTGCCTGTCGGACGTTATCAGGCGTTTTTTTTTCGTAAAGGCTGAAACGTTTCAACTTTCCGTTTGTTTAACATGCTACCGTTTTAGTTATTCGGATCCGACCCCGATACGCTGCCGATGGCCGCGCAGCAGGAAACCCCTGTCGTTTAGATATACTCGGAACTAATTCTCGATAGCCATGGTATTTTAGGGCGTCTGAAGGCAGGAGTGATCGCCATATTGATTGCCTTCAGTCTAGACTGATTCTTTTAAGAGGCACTTCCTTGATTATACCGTCGGCCATTCGTTGCGAACGTCAACGATCCAGTCGCGACTATGGTCGTTGTTGTATTTTGATCGAGTTTTGAAAGGAATTTTCGAATAGTTTGTCGGGTGCCAAGCCGTGTGTGCCTTCCTTCCTGACAGTGAAGTGTCTTGTCGAGCTTAGGAAACAGACCATTAATGTTCCCTAAGGTACTTGATGCTCGAACTGAATGGCGATGGTCTTGGCCTGTGATCGATGTCGATTTTTGGCTGCTTTTAGAATGCTTGCTATTACCGCTGCTTCTGCTCATGCACCTGTAACTTTATCGATTTTTGAGCGCTGGACCCTCTACCTGAGACGTGCATATGAGAACAAGGCCACGTTAGGCCGAACAGCAAAGATTCGTTAAGACTGAACGTTGTTTTCCTTTAGTCATTGTCCGTGCTGACGATGGCAATGACGAAGTTCCTGGCAGATACTACGG
The DNA here is from genome assembly GCF_002532875.2 of Varroa jacobsoni. Classification (NCBI taxonomy): domain Eukaryota; kingdom Metazoa; phylum Arthropoda; class Arachnida; order Mesostigmata; family Varroidae; genus Varroa; species Varroa jacobsoni. Next base: position 37,870 of record NW_019213296.1, on the reverse strand, counting down.
GAAGCGAAACAATGTCACTAAATGGAGCGTCCTTATAAAAACAAGCCGGCCAAAACTCTTTCTGCCCATGAGCTTGACGCGATCTCTCGGAGACGGTTCTGTACAGCGTGACTTGTAAGTACCTCAGTATAAATGTACGTCCATGTACGTACGGAATATGAACCGCTCTGCATTAGTGAATAGTGTGTCGAAGGCGACGGCGGTGTGGGTCAAAACGTCCCCATCTCGGCAACCTGAAAAACCTGATGGGGTGGCAACAAGCAAAACTCGAATAAGTAATTACAACATCGTGAATAGTGATAGAAAAAAAAGAAAGCGCTCTGCAACGGGTTCCGTTTTTAACGAGCATATAAAGTGGTCGCGTATGTCTTTGATTATTTCGTCTGTGACTTAGATTTTTCTCCGTTTCCTGGAGTCTGTCCCGCTCAACCGGTTGAAGATAACATAACACAGACCGACGGTTTAGCTGACGTATTCCACTAGTCAACATTGCATTGCAAATCGACCACAGATCAACTAAACAAGATCTTATTCTATATCAAGCTTTCGAGGTATGGCCTATACAATATAGCTGGCTGGCAAACGATTTTAAAAGGAAGTACATAAGATGTCTTCCACTTACTTGATATAGATCTAACAGATATTCATACTTAGGGACTGTCGTATTACACAAGGTAGTAACCAGCCGGGAGAAGTTTCTATTCATTGTAAAAGAGACCAAATCCAAGCAAATGCACAATTTTCTGCAAATCATCACGCGTTGTTTTATGTTCCCTCAACCTCCTTTTTGCTATTGCACAACAGTAATATAACCTAGTTGCTTCGCGACCTCAGTCGACAGGTTCCCATAACAGACGCTTGCACAACGCTCTTTACCCTCTGTGCTGCCATTTACCTACTTCATCGTCGTCATAATTACAATTTTTGCTATGGTACTACAGATTCCACTTTCGCTGCCGGCAGTTCACTATGGGCGGCCGCACACAGTTCCTCTGCACAACGCCACCACGGCTATCCGCGGCGCTGCCATCGGCTCCGCCGCCGCCGCCGCCTTCGCCAAATCCCTGTTTTCCTCAGCACCAGTAGCTTTATCCCTCCGGCCAACCAACCGTCCGTCCGTTTGTCCTTCCTGTTTTCCCATCTGCAACTATCCCTTTCCCCCGAATCCTCACCCCCTCCATCTTGCGGAGCGGAAGTGTCGTGTAAGGATGCACTCATCCGATCCGACGTATGATCTGATGGCCTGTGTTGTGTACACAGATGTCTCCTCTTTTAGGGGACGAGACGAATAGAAGTAAGACCGGTACGAGCGGTAGCTAGAGGAGTACTGCTCGCTTGGCGCTCGGGTAACAGCTTGCTTCCTCACTGTACTATATTATCTCCGCTTGCAGTAGTAGCGGCAGCGATTACGACAGATGGCGGGCCATAGTAAGACTGGCCTGGCCCCCTCACTCAACTTACATAGTTACCGCTGCCTCTCGGGGCTTTCCCGTTTCTCGGTGCCCGCTTGACTGGTTTGCTTGTTTCTTTGACACCAGTAGCAACGAGAAGTAAGACTTCTTCTTTGGTCTTCCCCTTTTCTCTATCTTTTTTTTTCCTACTTTTCCTCGTCTTCCGTACTGACTCGCTGTCTAGTGCTACGGCGCCTGCAGACGTTTGCTCGCTCCACTGACTCGATCAGCTGATCAGGAGCCATTTCCGGTGTGACTTCCGGAACTCTGACAAGAGTGACAAGACAAGCTGGTAGAACGGAGCAACTGAGCAGTAGGCCCAGATTGCCGACTCGCTTTGGCATGGACCTGGTCCGCGCAAAGAGATGGGCTTCCAAGGGGTTTGTCTGATGTCCTGAGGACGAAAGATGCACGAACATGAGACAGGAGACCTCTGTTGATGCTGGCTCTGCCGCAAATACTGTTTCGTCCCCTAAGACGTTCGTGTTTCGTTCCTCTGACCCGAAAGCCCGTCGTGAAATGGCTTCTTAACCAGCTTTTTGTCCTGTTACCGGGCCATAGGTCTTTCGGAAAAAAACAGAGTCATTCTTTGATTTAACCGATCGCCACAGTGATTGTCCCATCAGAGAGGCGGACGTTTAGAGGACCAAGGCCAAGTGAGTGAATGCGACCAGAGCAAGAAGCGAAGTTTGTACGAAGACAAAGCGGGACGCGTGACGTGAGTCCGTCACCTCTTCGTGTCCGTTCCACCAATCAGCGGTGCGAGTGATCCGGTTCTTCGGGTTCCCGCTTCCCCTTGTTACGAGGGTGGATGATGTTCGTAGTTTGATAGGAACGCCCCTAGAATATCGAGCGAGGTTACGGCGAGAGGCGCATCAGATGTGGCGTTACGCTATTAGCACAAAAGGAAGGAAATGTAGTGAGAGGGACGGATGAGTAACGTTTTAATGTCGAAAGCAGTTCTACTAGATTGGCCGCATGCAATAAATGACCACCAAAAAGGCCAAAGCGGGGCAGACTGCCGTTTACCAGATTTATTCTCTACGCAGAGATGGAGCCGCTTGTAGGAAAAAGTTCCAAGCGCTAAAGTGTGTAACGCTTGGTGATGACCTACCCGCAGTCTTGGACATTTAGCAGTGGAATCAAGAACACCATTGGTGAATTTTCATTATTTAATCTCGTCATGATCTTGTTTATTCAGTTCCATGAAGCACGGATTTGAATTTGGTCTTAAAGTCGAAAGCTTATAAGATAAACTAGCAGAACTGACAAGGCAATTCTTCGCGTGCGTTATCACGACCCCTTCACGGATCCGAGATCCTCCCTGTGTCTATGTATTTCTAACACAAACAAATTCAGACGTATCTACCCACTTGAGTCTTGTTCGCGTTTTTTCTTCTGATTCACTTAACAGTCCCACGTTGCGATCATCGTTTAATTAAAGGTCTTTAGTAAGCGCGGTTAGCTTGAGCGTTTAGCGTTTGGTATATTGTTAGATCTATCTGCCCTATCGAAAAATCTTGCTTTGTCCTAATTATCATCGTCGCTCTGACAATCGCACGCTGCTCGGCTTGAAGGTTGTCGATGTTGAAAGTCTCTGCTATTTGAAGCTTTCAAAAAACAACACTAATCGCGCAGAAGCCAGGAGCTATACTGCAGGAACAGATGAGACTACCTCGGTCTAGACGACGAATGTTTTCAATGGTGATGTTCACCTAAAGGAAGGGAAAGGGACAAACGATTTGAGTGAGGTCAAGGTTCAGTTGATTATCGTCGCGGTTCTGGTCAAGCCGCAGATGCTACTTTCTTTGCTTGAATTGCTGAGGTCCATATTTGATTTCGATTCTACTAGGAACCGATAATAACTAACCTACTACTATTACTACTACTACTACTACTATTACTGCTACTACTACTACTACTACTACTACTACTACTGATGCTGAACTTTTCTACCTCTTAATGACCATAGATTAAATATAGGAAAAAATGCTGGCGCTATGGCGCTGCCTTGCTTTCGCACGTGCAATCGAACGAAAAATGGCATTCAATAAGTAATGCTTCTACAAAAAGGATGCCCCTAAACAAAGATAGAGGCAGTACTTCTCGACGTAGAGAAATACGATAATGGAAAAATATAAGGGAACGCTTATTTGTGTCGAACTGGGAGTCAAGGGGTCCAAATAGACAAAATGAAATGTACTTAAAAGATAGATACAAAATCTAACTTTTAACCAAAATAGCCCCGTCGACAGGTATGTCGGCGTCGTTTGTGTGGCACGAATGAATTGATTTAAACAACACCGTGTCGTTTGACTAAACGCGCTCCCAGCGTCAGCCTCTGGGGCTCGATTGATAAACGCTGGATGGCGAATACAGTGGCTCTTTGCCTTTGTAAGATTCATGATGGTAAGGAAGGGAATAAAGCATCACTATGCATATATAGGTACAGGCATAGACTCAGTACAGGCGCAATCTGTGGATCTGGTAAACCAGTGTAGATCGGCCTCAGGCTTTTCTTGTTTATACTAACAAAAAGATATACATTTTGTAAGGCTCTTCGGGTATGTACACGCTTCAAGATTTATACACTAACACGTTTTACAATATATGTATTACTTTTTAAGGACTTGAGTCTGTCATTTGCTTTTCCCTATCAAATACGTTTCAAATATTCAAAAGTCTTCAGCCGTGCTATTGGTTCGAGTAGGTAAATAGTTCTCTTTTAGTTCTTGGCCGTCATCAGTGTAAAGATTGTAATAAAAGCAAGCGTTTTTAGATTAACGACATGCATCACTTTAGTTTGATACGTGCGCACTTCAACAAAAACTAGTGGGGAGCTCATTTTGTACAAATCCTTTTGTTTTTTTCCCTTCTCGGGCACCTAACGTTACCATCCTTCCATCTTCATCCATAAATGTGTTACGTAATTTTGCCATTTATTGAACGACGATCACCGAACGATGATGGTGTCCGCCGTTATTTTTGCCCCGCTCTGATGTCCCCGGGAGAGCACACTGCATTAATGAGCAGTTGGAGACTGGTCAATATTCAAGAAGATCATAATCATCACATTATGATCATAAGTATCATAATAAGAATGATGATAAAAAATGTGAGTCACTGTCGCAGATTTGTTTGAGACTGAAAGAACTTGACATATACCGTGTTTCCATGCGTGTCAAGCAAAAAAGGGCTACTCCTATACCCGACCGTATGTAAACTAGATGAAATTTATAGATCTTTCTAGTTTTTTTTTTTTTTTTTTTTTTTTACTATATCTTAGCTCTGTCTTCTCTATTACTCATCATCAGTGCAACTCCTCGTTTGTTCTCGTTATGCAAACCTTGCTTTATATTTATACGCATTGCATTAATGTTATCTGTATCGGTTACGGACGAGGCCATGTTGTCACCCGGACGAAGCCCAAACCGTGCCCATATGCACGACGACGAATACAAACCCTTGTTTATTTTTGTTGTTATGATGCGTGTTAGAACTGGGGAAACTAAAGACAAATATCTAGTGATGAGAATCTAACGATATTCCACATAACCCCTAATGAGTCGCGCCGCTCGAACAGTGTCTGGTAGTCCCGGCAGTTAGTCGATGGCCTAAGCGGTAATGGGCCAGGGGCCTATCGGAGCAGGCCCGGGTGGCGGTGATGTCGTAATGGACACCTCCCTTTTCCATTCGTCCTCTGGCGCTTTTCGAGGCTCCTGCTTCTTGGAGTTAAACCGCTGCGCTCACGCTGTGCGATGATCCAATCATTTAATTATCCGGAATTATCTTGCAGTGACGAAACGGCCGTCGTCATGCTTCTCAAAGACGCATGCCGCCCACCCCCAACGCCCATGGAGATACAGGCATTCTCGCCAAGCAACCATAGACTGACTGTGATATAACAGGAGGAAATGAGACGCTTTTGTATGAGCCTGGGAGTGTATTGGAAACACATTGAGAAAATGTGCTATGTTCGTTGAGATGTTGTGTGCCATAGGACTGTTACCCGCAGACCTACCGCCTGATAAACCGAAATCCAAGAAGCACGCAAATCTGATGTGTATGTGTCGAAATCTAGTCTTGGACACAGCTTGCTTCGACCAGGGTGAAACGTGTATTTAGTTCTACGTCTAGAATAATGTGAAACTCGAAGCTTTGAAAATACGAAGAAAGTGGGACTTGCAGAACGGCGTGGATGTGGCTTCGTGTAGTGCGACACTGCTACATTGATGAGATGGCCCAAAACTGGACTTGTCGCTGCTAAGCAGGTATAGTTGGATATTGCTAACTGTTGGAAGATCGGTCCTGCACTGTAGGCTACTGTCGCCAGCCGATAATCGTTTTTAAGATAACGTTCAGCGGTAGCGTGTCAGATCCCCCCATACCCCTGTCGTTTCAATATTATAGTTGGACGATTGCTGAAGGGGGTTGGCTGTCAGTATTTAGTGAGCTTCGCGTAGTCTTCGAAGTGCTTCTTCCCCGCTGCGGGGCAGTTCTTTGACCAGCTGAAGAACCAGTGAATTGCAGTCTTTCTTTTTCCACTATGCTATTATGTGCTCCTGACGTGAGTAATAATATAATACTCTAACATTGTGTTATATGAATTATATTTAAAGTGATGGCCATCGAGCCAATGTGTTCCTTGCCATTTTCATGTAAGGGTTATAATTAGAGTCTCATAAGGCAACTGGGCGGATAACGGCCTATTTATCCCTTAAGCTGCTTAATATATGCCATTGGTTTTGGCATCCGAGGTAGAAAGATCGCACATCCACACCTAATTGTTGTGTACACTCATCACCTTAGTTTCTAATTTCGTCGGTCTCGAAAGATCGTAAGCTTGTCCGTACCCTCCAACGTCCGATCCTTCACGCTTTGTTCCTAGACTGCTGAGCTTCCGTCTTCCAACAATCACGGCAACGAGCCTATTTTGGACATGCAATCGTTTGAGAGTTCGTTCACATGAGACATCAACGAGCCAACCGCGCTTAAACTCTTCACATGCTAACCCAACATGATGGTTATAACAATATGAAGCCATGTAACCGTCGTCCATAGCTGGCAAAATTTTGCCGGGTATCGCTTGTATTGTATTCTTTATACAACAACTTGAACTTGAACGAGCGGCTCCTTGATACATTCCATACAAAAAGTAACCGAAAGTGTTGTCTAATCAAGATGGATCTACTACTTACGAGAATGTCGAAGATGTTCCCGTTTATGGACGTGAAGCAATAAGGCAGTGATTATCTATTTAAATTCGTCAGACTAGACGGATCGGCCTTTATTCAGTGCTTATCGAACTACCGCAGTTTCAAGCTAAACAAGGTCGGACTACCCGCAGCAGCTCAAATCAATTGTGTTATGGCAGTGACGATTTCCCCTAGCATTAACTAAGCGTAGGGCGGTTTATAGCAGCTCGGTTGAAGAAATAGGTGAGAACCGATGACTGTAGTTTATCCGAAGTAACTAGGTGGCTTGAAAAGCTGCCTTTTTTTTTTTTTTTTTTTTGTCATTTTTCTCTGAACGAGTGTACTGGAGAGAAACATAGTCATGTACAATTGTTGCTGCCTTTTTGTCGTGGCGGTACCTACGAAAGTATCTCTAGCTGGCCGACAGCGTGGACGACATTTGCAGCTTTTTGCTTTTTCGCAGGCCGCTGAAGGGGTGCAAATGAAATTTCACTCCTTCATAGCCCGAAGGTCACATGGCCATGTCGTCACCCCACTTGTACTTCACATGTTCGCATCCATTCTACATACTATACATCGAGTCGCGTCGGAGTCGGACAATGACGAACAATGTTCCACAACAATAGGATGTGCTCAGAGTATGTTAGATGCGCCCTACTCTCAGACGTTTGCGCGGCCACGCCTCTAACAGCAAAAGGAAGGTACGAAGTGGTACCTTTTCAACACTGTGCCGAACCACGATTAGTATAAGGACCTGCACTACGCGTTTATAGGGACGCTCTTCGGATACGGTGACAACAATGAGTTATCATCTGTTTGGTTGCGCATCTTCTATGAACGTTATTATTGTCATTCCTGTCTCGGCAGGCAGCTGCGCTCCTTTTGAGATTCAGTGACTCTCATAGCGACCACTTGTTGTCCTCGGAGGCGTTCCGCTGCAAGAGAACCTCGCATCCAGCGGCACAAATCGATCCTCAGATCCGTCGAATCAGTTAACTTCAGTATTATAGTAGTGATGGTCGCTAGGTCAATCGGTAGATCGAGCAAGTTTAAGGCGAGCAATACGCATCGGTTCGTTAGTTTTGCCAGCGTCTTCCAGCAACGTCAAGTCGTCTAACCAACAGGCATTGTTGGACACCGGCCGATAATGGCTTGTCGTGAGTATTCCAATGCTGGTCCTAATCGACGGCAAGACCGACGCTGCTGTCGGATTGAACTCGTCCACTCGCCTGCCTTCATTCAGTCTGCTGTTACATACAACAATTCTGTTCTTTAAAAACTGTATATCGACTCCAGGGTAGCATTCTGAGTATTGGTGCGTGCACCGATGCATATTGTGTTTAAGTTCGACAGAATGGTTGACGACTACTCCCACCAGAAGTCTGGAGTGCTTCTTGACTTTTAGCCCTTGACTCCGTGATGTAATAAGGCGGCAGTGACGTCTGCATCGATCGGGGATGCGAAAATGCAAGGACAAGCGGACTTAATGGCAGTCCTCTTGCACACTCTAATAAATTGAGCGAACAACGTCAAGGGCCTGCATATTGCATTGTACGCTCATGCGACATTCGGCACAAAGCGACATTCGCGAACACTCCCCCCCGTTTCGGTGACTACGACGATCCCGATTTGCTTGTACTTAGGGTTAGGTAGACATGATACCGGTAGGTGAACATCACCGCCACCCATAGGCTACCTAAAACGACTATCGTCCAGCTCCACTTTCCTTAATACTTTCTTAGTTCTCCTCGTATTTTGATGTCGACAATAAGCTCACTGGTAAAATGCTTTGTCGAATCACCGCCTACAACCTGGTCGTCGTCTGAGACTCGCCGGCTCGCCAAAACTTCTAAAGAGAATGCGACATTGTCTGCCGTGTGGCGAAATGCCACTGGGCATTGCAAGGAGAAACAGAGAAACCAATAGACAGCCCCCAACATTGTCACACACGAATCTGCCCCATAAACTGGTATATAAAAATGACCCAAAATGGCACTCAAGCCGTAGTGCAACCTAGTAGTGTGGTAGTAGATTGGTTATAGACCTTCCGACATTGTTTGCCAGTGCATACGTAGATTCACGGCGTCAACTAGTAATTCAGCGTTGAAGCTAGTGCTATACGGGGATCGTCTCGAGATGATATTGAAAGCGTACTCGCGCAGAGCGATTTGCGTCCGTGCCACTAAAAGCCAATCCGTGCCAATTGTCACAAATAGCTATTGTGGTAAACAAGTGTTTTTAGTTGTATCATAACATTATAGGAGCGTTTTCGTATGTCGGAACGACACTTGAAGGAGACAAAACGAATTTGGCAGTATTTTACAAAAAAAAGAAATTAAATGTTCTGTACTTTTGTAATCGGTCACATAAAATACCTCTATCAAGCTGACTAAGACAGCGTTTTGAGTTAAAGGGTCTGCATCCTGGGACATTATCGGCACTATGAATCATTTGTTAGTACTCAATAAAGGAAATGTTGTACTGTCGACTTTTTTTTAGCCAATAACTAAATCGGAATACTTGTACAGATAAACTTTTTTTTTACGATAGTTGCTGCACAACAAGGAAGACTACTTATAACCATCGATTTGAGTGTCTTGCTACTATATGCTCGTACCCTAGCTACAATATACGTAATTTTGTTAATAGCTACAGCGCAAGATCGATGAAATCAACCGCGGCCCAGAGCCCGAGGGGGGAAATTCATTCCGCGTGCAGCGCTTTGCCTTACGGCCGCTGTTGTTCTTCAGCTGCTCCTATACATCTTCATTACGGATAACTAAATAGAAAACAGGATTTCGTCATTTAGCTGTCCCTGGTCCATGCATCATAACGATGCTGGTCTACATAAAGTTGGCTTAACTGTCTTTCGCTATATGTTTATATCTAATGATTTCAACTATTCGTGAAATCGTATGGCCCGGAAAGGATCAGGTAACGTGACAAACGCAGTCCTGAAGCTGTTCTTAAATCAACTTCTGAAGCTTTTCAACGTAGTGCGACAAAAGACGCTTTTCAAATATGAGACTAACCTCTCATTCTCGTACAATGGTGACGCGTTTGACTAATAAACGTCGGGATAGGAAGTGGCCTAGCTATCGTATTAGAAAAGGTCAACCAATATTTGAAATCTGTCCCACAAGATGCTGAATGCACAGCAAATCTTACGTTTATCCCGTTCATAGTTCAAAGTGCTTTTCACTACTCGAAATTACATTTAAGCTGGTGTTTTCATTCTACATCAAACACTTACTCCTCGCCTATACAGTTCAGACTTTATTAAAGCGAGCTTGAAGAATTTATACTTCGCGCAAAAACGCTATCAATGTAATTCCTTCGCCTTCAGACCGTCCCGCGCCGAAGGGCTTGGCACCCGATGAGTTTACATTGGCAGTATTATCGTATCGCTGACTCTCCTATAATTAGGTTAACCGTCGTTCGAGCGTCAGGTAGCCTAACATAGACTAACCAGCTTTTGATTGTTTCGTCGTTGATATCAATATGCAACGGTCTATACCAGTTTACATACCCGTTCAGACTCGCGTTCGAAGCCACCTCAATACTTTACGTTCACTTCTTAGTTAGCTTACTCTCAATATACCGTACCATGACAGTGAAGCAGCATTGTATTGTAATGGTTGTCTAAGGTAGATGGGGCCGCGTTGCAACTATAGTTTGTGGCTGTGCTTCGACTGAGGCCGACCGTATCCTCCAGCAGAACCGACAAGGTTGACAATGCACTGCTGAAGTAACTCTGAGCTCGAGAAGTCGACGGGCGGATACTCCCCGGGAACTGACTCCTTCAACACCCTCGTGCCTTCCTAGAACTAACATATATAAAATCTATTGAGCATTAGAGAGCACTTCGGCCTCATATCAAAAACAGAACATGGTGGCGATTGTAAGCGCCACGCCACTGAAGAACCTTCAACGTACAAGGACTATAGTCGCTATTAGACACAATCACAGAGGTTGCGTGTTGTACTGGCCATAATGGCGAAGTGCTTTACTGAACTGTTGCCTACGTCGTCGATGTTGCTGGGAAACATAATAACAACAGCAGCAGCAGCAGCAGCGACGCCTCTGAACGAATGAACAGGTAAATAGCTACTCAACAGCGGCAACAGTTCACACTTCAAACTGGCGCCTTGAATTGATTTGTTGTTAGCCTTTATCAGTCACGACCGGGCAGTGCAGCCTGTTTGGCCTTTAGACGATAGAGACCGAACACTCACTGAGGGCATTGGTCGCTACAGCGATTGAAGGGGCGGTGAGCACTGGGGCCACGGGGTCATCATTTCCCTGAAATCGTCCAGCGGCGCTCGAGTAGATTCTCTGGCTGTCTCACGGTTAATAAATACACACTTCATTGCATACATAGGATGCGTTGAAGGACATACACGCATGTATACGGATTGAGCCGCTGATGCCACCGAGAGCAGCAACACATAGAAGTCACAGCAGAAGTTCTGCGTTCCGTTGTTTTGCAATCTTCATATGAGGAGTGTAGGACAAAGCCGTAGACACGAAGGCGGCAGGCAGGCGGCCAGTGGCGACAAGCACGGGCCTGCAGACTGCTGCAACAAAATCGTTATTGACGACGCGGACGACAGTGATGATGGCGGCAACGTCGTTGCTGCAAAGTGCCAGGACCGAAACGCGACATCATCAGAAGCCGATGCGACAGCAGCAGACCCAACGGCAGCAGTTAGGCGGGAGGTTTAAGCTTGTGCTGAAAGTAAAGGCCGACAGAGGTGTGAAGACATCGAGGAATGGGGTAATAGAAGCCAAGGCGAAACTGCACTGGAGACGACCCTTGAAGTGTATGGACATCAAGAGGCAAAGAATGAGGCCAGGAAAGTGATGACAATAACAATACAAGCCAATGCGACTAAGTTTGATCATTTTGAAGTCGTCAACTAGCTTTGAGGGACAATTGATCACCTAGATGATAATTATAGTCACTGCGCTTGAATTGGGCTGGTGGGGTTGTCTGTTTCAGGTTAGATAGGGACGATATGCAAGGTAGGATAATAAGGACGATGTCGTTACTCGAGAATATTAAGGTATAATGGTGAAATACTTAACCCGATTTGATGTTTTCACCTATCCCTGGCGACGGAATAGTCGTTAATGCCAAACAATGATGGACAACTGAGACTGATCGTACGTACGTGTCCTGACGACAAAAAAAGTTTTTTAATTTCGATAATTCGAGCAAAACAATGGGCATTATCCACATTTAATAAGGTCCACTAGAAACTGCATGTATCACGGAAATCATAGTAGGGTAATATGCATATAGGTACTGACTGCCTATAAATCACTATGGGCATTGGTGCTATTTATTCATAAAACATAAACAATTGCTAACTGATCGCTAATAGTAGTGAATCTCGAATTTTTTCCCCATGCCCCAATGGGATACATCTTCGTTTGCTAACATATATAGCGAGGTATTATCTCAGATTTATAGTGGAGAAGCAAAGGTTACCTTTGAAAAAACACAGTTGTGTAAATATACGTCGCTATGACTTTGGTCTGCATTCAGCATGATAGGAACTGCCGAAATAGGTACTTGTCTTATTTACTCTCAAAAAATATATATAACAGGCTAGATTTTTACCCTTAATAAACACTTTAACAGTATCTTAGACTAAATAAGTCAGAATCAATCGTGCAGTCAACAATAGTAACAGTCTTTTTCATAATAAATGCTTTTTAAACTTGAACAAACCGGACTGCTTGTTAATTGTCCCTTTTCATATATCACAACGATACCACTATTCGATCCTAACGTTAAAACGCTGAGACAGAGTATCTTAGGGTACGGCAGATATACTTCATCAGACTGCATTCACTCTAATTAGGCTGTTGCGCTTATGTTTTCCTCGCTTTTTAAGCTCACGTTCTCTCTCTCTCTCTCTCTCTCTCTCTATCATAGCTCCTGACGCACTTCTAGAAGCATGAAACTTACTTTATTTCTCATTCACTCAAATTGCCGTCAGCTAGACTTAAGCCCTTATAGACACAAGTCTCCGACAACACCTCTTACCACCCGAAACTTCGTGAATCTTCTTCTGCCGTGCGTATCCACATTATAGCTATTATTACTATTACCACTTTACAGCGCGATTCAGAGAAAAGGAAAAAACGAGACACTTCTTTGTAGACCTGGCAAAAGGGGAGACTCACCGACGCACGATTCGCGGTTCCTCCTCCAACTTCCCCTGGCAAATAAGCGTCTTGCTTGTGGCTGACTCTGCCTGCATCGTCGCCGTTCTATTCTAACTGCCTCGCAAGTCACCGTCTATTGCGCTACGAATACTAAAAGCTAAGAAGGAGTTTGCTCAGGCCACATCCCAGAGGGTAACCAATGAAGGCGTTGCACGAGGCCTACCATTGTCAGTTCTTGAGTACAGTGAATTACTGGTCACTGACAATAAAAGTCAGGGCACCGTGGACGGGCACATCTAATGGCAGGCTCACGTATCTCCAATGCCGCTGACAACGGACACAGACGCGGCCGGACCGGTCACCAGAAGCTAGTATTGTGGCTCCACAGCTCAGCCTGCCTAGGTGCTGCGGCAGCTGCGGTAAAGAAGCTTGGTTGATTCTTAATCCCGATATGATCATATCATAGTCCGGCGGATGCTCAGCTCACAAAGTGATTTCTTTTGTGAACCCCAGCAGCGGACCAACTGACTGGCAGGGTCGGAGGAGGAAACCATGACAGCTCCCAGCTCGACGGAGGCAGGAAACGTTCCCCCGAGACAGGAGCGAAAAGATATGCTGGAAGTGATAAAGGTGTGGGGGGGGGGGGGGGGACTGGGCTATTTGGGGGCTTCAGCGACATCGTGCTTTTCCTTGCACATCACAGAGAAGACAGGGCGATTCGCAGGCGAATCTGCGGATCATGGTTGGATACAAAAATGTATAGCAGAGGCGGCGATGGCTAGAGGTATTAACTTTACTTTTTACCCCGTGGAGTGAGGGTGTGAAGCTGCGCAAACCTGACGGCTGTGGAGCAGCAGGACTAGTCACTTGTACCCTGTTATCGCGGCTGCTGCGTGGGTGCTGAGTGATCCAATGATGTCTCCTCCATATTTTGTTCGTATTCTTTTATAAATAGCCCCCAGACAATGGACAAGTACGACAACCGTGAATTGCCAAAGGAAAAATAACAGAAGTAGAAATACCAATGGAGAGAATAAAGACATGGACTAACGCAGGTATAAACCTACACAATTTAAAGAGGAGCGATAAACAGCCATGAGCACTACTAAGGCCGAAATCAGCCTGCCTTTGAACGAGAATGACACAATTTTATTTAGGCACGGGAAATGGTAAGAAAAAAAAGCGGAAATCATTTATAATGGAATCATAAAAACGGAAAAATGTATAAATAGTCTGAAATTTGCAGTTTTCTTTGCTCCGGTTATATGTTATGCTTTTTGGAAGTTATACTTTTTACGAAAATTCATGACCAGTTACTGATCCAAGTAGTTAGCAATTGACACGAAGATCTTCTCTTTTGACATACAATGCAATACTTGATTATGCAGTACCAAGACTTTGCACTAATTACCACACACAGCTAACGACCCCGTCAACTTCCTTGAACACTTAGTAAGTTCAAGTAGATATGTCAATCGCGCGGTCCGAAACAAATTTGCTTAAAAACTACTTATTACTCATGTATGCAGATTTTACAGAGTACAGCAGCCAGCCTACTGATTAACGTACGAATGAAACGTGTTTAATAGACGATAACAACGATGTTTTTGTATTCAGTTTGTTACGTCGGTCACCACGTATCTTTTCGGCGGCTAGATCGAAACGTGCAACAGTAACTCAGCTCGACCGTATTCGTTTCTCTACTCTGTGTTAGCCATATTTACTAATCTCAAAGGCTCCCCTGAGGTTTTGACGGTTGTAGTTGAGCTTTTTTTTTTCTTTGCTTGTACAACAATAGTGTTATTACGCCATTGCTTACGGTATCCGTAACGTCCCATTGGTTAACCTGTATGTCGAGGTTACTGATCATTGAACTGGAAACATAGATCTCTCTTATCATTATTTCATCGTATGGACGTTTCCATGGGACGTCGTCGATCTTGCTTCGTCAAAATACTACCATATAATGGGGCTATAATGGAAAATGCGGCCAGTAACTTGTTCCTTCATGATAGGTTTGTTTAGCATTTGTATATAAATATACGTCGACTTTCCCTTAAACTATGATTTACCTAAGCGCCGCCAGCCAAACCCCGAGCACAAATAACGCGATATTAGTTAAAGGCGTCTGTTAAATATGTGTGGACACCCATAGCAGGTTACAGACAGCGGTATTCTGTTTCTAGATCGATCGTTGACGGAGGCTTGATTCACCATAACCTAATATAATTCGTGCCTATCTATTGGCTTTTGATGGTCATTTCTACTGACAGGTCTCTGTAGGTTCGCCTATAGGCGCTTTTTGTCTTGAAGGCATTGTCGACTTCACAATAAAACTAGAACTTTACAAAGTTCACCTCTTGCTGTACTGTCCCGTTTCAAAAAGGATTCGCTTGTTGCGCTTTCTTTCTTTTCCAATTCATGGCGGTTTACTGGGAAATGCCACCTGAATCGATTGCTAGCGCCACTGCTGCTACTGTCGTACCTACAATTAATCGGTTTTCTTCTCTAGGCTTACAATAGCCCGTTAAGCCATAAGCTGATAATAGGAATATTCATAATAGTATAATTCTAATAAGTGTGATAATGCAGGCATGCCCTATTCTTTGCCCGTTCCCCGAAGTCGCTCCGTGTGAACAGAGTTTCCCTTAGGAAACATTGCTCATCTGCGAGATCTGACACTTAGTCACTGCGCGTTCGGTGGATCTCTCTAGGACAGTCTTGTTCTTCACTGTTCAGCCAATCCGCAACTGCTTCACGCTGCAGCCATTTTTTTTCAACGTCTTTCTGTGCTCGCTCATTTGAGTCGAAAGAAAGGGGCGGTCCGAGAGGTCGCGTCGGGTGCTACAATACGTCGGCAATACGACAATGCCGTTGCCGATCGACGTTGCTCAAATCATTTCCCGCGAAGGGAATTAGCTGTTGAGGCTCGTGAAGGCATCGGGGCTAGACCAGCCGAATGGTTCATAGCTCCCACATCTTGAATCCGTTACTTCAGAGGGGGTGCCTAAGAGACAACGTTGAGTAACCGTCGCTAGCTATTCAAACTAGACCGTAGCAGTGGTAATCATCGGCACAATACCACCAGCGATAAAGACTACCGTCAATTCGACCCTCTTTGGCCATATTTCGCTCAGTTTCATTAGGAAGCTTATAGGCCGCTAATCATCGGGTGATTTGTTCACCGATGTCCAGGCTGCCGTCAGTCGCCAAGGGAAGGGATTGCAAGTCATACATCAAGCAAGACTAGTACTTAGATTCTAGTGGCGTTAGACTGTAAAATAAATAACTGCGTGTGTTTTGAAGACATTTGCTGTCATCCATGCCGGACTGTCTTCATTTGGGGGTTTATTGACAACAGCCTCTCATTGGTATGGAACGGTTAACTTCACCGTTGCTTTAATTAACTCTTGTTGATTTGCCTTGGAAAACGTAAACTGGACGACGGTTCAGTTTGGCTAGCCGATAGACGTCGGAAATTCAATTGAAACTTTTTTTTTTGCATTTACTTACGCTTTTTACAGTTATCGTGCGTTTTGCTATTTCGAAGAGACCAAAATTCAATCACTGATTAAGAGGACTGACTCTAAATAATCCTATGCTTTGATTACTGTTAAAATGGCCCCCCAAAAATTGGTGTGCAAAACCAATGTGACACCATAATCACGCAGTCGTTTGATGAACCTTCAATCTGGGTTTATTCACTCGAAATATAGACTTGCGTTCCGTACAATCAATCCATTTGCAATGTGGCCAGATTATAAAATCAATACAACATCCTTTCTTAGGCTTCTACTTATATATATATAGGCCTCTTCTATAATCTTCTAGAAGAAGCAGGAGTACTTTAATCAGTACCATTCTAAATACTGCCTCGTCACATACTTCTTGTTCGCGATTTAAAACTACGCTTGCAGTTGAGCCTGTACCGTGTACATTGCCAGATATATCAGCGATGAATAACTCGGACTAGATAGCCATTGTCGAAAACGTTGCGATAGTACGAACAAGTTGTTTCGCTATGGTTCACTATGGCCCCTGCTATTTCGACTGCCCCGTGCGAAGCGATCGGACTCCGCAGGAGCAAGCGATAACTGCAACGATGAGATCCTGCTCTTTTAAGTTAAGAGGGACTGGCACGCCCTATGAACGAGCCCTCTTAGCCACAAAGCAGCACAAATGAATTGAATAGATGGCCCGATGCGCTTTGCAAGACTTGGCCTATCCGCGACGACAGAAAGGTACACAAAAAGAAACTACAAGTGTCAAGCGAGAACGAACCATTAAAATGCCTTTATCGAATACAGCATCAAGTACTCAGGAGCTGCTGCTGCTGCTACTACTACTAGTGCTAGTTGAAGCTCGTCAGGAAAAATATTCGCCATAGATGGGGCCTTATGTTACGCGCACAGGGTTTGGCTAGAAAGGCTACAGGATCTGTGCATAAGGCCGAAACGACCTTTCGTGTTTTCTATGACTGTAGATTAGTATCATTGTATTCCTGTTCAAGTATTATCGTTATCGCACTTTGAAGTACAGACGCCACAGTCACCGACCCCACTTCCACTATACCAGTTGTGAGTTGAATGATGACCTATTGTGAAAATGAAGCGAATCGTCTCTGACGTTGTAAACTGGGCTTGATCTATGTGCCCCGTGAACCCACTGGGCTAACGAAGTTCACCAGTTGGAGTCAAGTAGTCATCGGTTTAGGCGCCCAGGAGTAGAACGGGTGCGGTGCGACCTTCTTTAGTTTAATAAAATGTTTTATCCTAGTCGGTGTCCGAGATGATCTCTATAGAACTTTCAGATCAAAGCTTCTGTGCACTAATTAAGCTACGCGAATAGTAGCGAACGATTATTTATTCCCTGAATTGCTGCCTACTTGAAGCAGAATCGGCTTTTCAGCTACAGAGCTGTTAGCCAAATGGACCTTCAATCAATGGCATTGATATTCCAGCCAGAATGCTAATATACCTATTAAATGTTAAAGTCAAGTTGCTATCAAAGGCCAGTTGTGGTATAGCAATAAGTGATACCTCCGACAGGATAATCTTGCTTACTTATCGTTACCTTAAATAGCGGCCCATTCAATAAGAATGATCCGCTATTGCACTCGGAAAGTCACTTCCCATTATAGACGATAAACAGACGCTTGGTGTTTTCTCTCGCCCCAGAGTGAAAATGATCGTTCCCTCCGATCCCACGAAAATAACGCTCGTGGGAAGATAGGCAATGCGACAGAAGCGTCCTTACGGCAAGAGGACAGCCAATCTTCGTATGCAAATTGCAACGGAGCGAGTTGGGGCGGCCGAAAACAAAGTCAAGGTGAGAGAAAAATAACCAATAGGTACAGGATTGCATTTGTTAACGCAAGACAAAGCACCCACTATTATTTGGTCGGGCATGAATATCAACTACATAGAAGGGACCCTCGTAAAATCGAAGTTGAACTCCCGGCAAAACATTCCATTCAATAATAACGATGATAGTGATAATGTAACGTTGGAAAACTCACGGACGTCCTTTTCTCTATGATTATCGGTTTTCTATAAACAAAATACATAACACCTTGCAAAAGTTCGGCAAAAGGTAATCATATTATTAAGCATACCTTTAAACATAACAATAAAACAAATAAAGGAAACAGTGAAGACTTTTAAATTTAACGCTTTTGTGATGTAATATAGATTCATTCGAGAAAAGAGCCACAAAGCAAATAATGGCCGCTATCTCATGAATACAACCGTTTTAAGTGAACGGGTACCCCAAGATCGGTCACAGTTTATGTGTGTACAAATGTAAATATCTAACAATTAACATTCACTCTGATTATAAAGGCTGATTCTGATAGCTGTTATTTTACCGAATTTTCTGTGGTTTTGAAAACGTAAGCGGGGGGGGGATCGGGTACCCTGCGCTCGCTTGGGCCGTAGCAGAACGCCTAGAAGTAATGTTCAATTGGCCATAAAGAAGTATATACTTAGCGATTCTCAGTAATAAACCGAGACTACATCGATATAACGTATTGTAGATTTATTCACTTTATATCGATAAAACCTAGCAAGAAATCAGACGTATCATGATCAGAAGAAACTCTTAAACCTAGTCAATATAAATTCAATCACGATCGTGTAATTAGAATGAGATCAATACGTTTCTAGATTTCGAAAATAAAAAGCCGTTTTTATCTATTGTCTATTTTTTTGTGTGGTACTTCTCATGTATCGAAAAGGATGCTTTCGTGTCTAAGAAATAGCTGCAGCTTACAGGCTTCTAAAGCGATGCCTTTCCTTAATAGAGGCACAGTTGAATTGCACAATTATGCAGTAAAATCACCCATATATATTCAGAAATCAGGCAAACCAGGTCAAGCGGGTATGAGTACGTATCAACGACACCAAAACCGAAGCATGCATTTGCCCCATTCCTAACGGGCATTACCATTTCGTTCGTTTACGATTGGGCCCCATTCTCTATCAGTGGCTATATTTTACTTTATGTCGATGCATGTACGCTAATATCGCAATAGAACGGCCGTTCTTTGTTTATAAAACGTTTATGCGACGAGTCGCACCGTTGTTCAATCATTTGTGTAAATTTTGTAAGGAATATACATAGCTGCGTCTATAGCCAGTGACAGAAAGAGGGCTGTAATGCTATCATGATATGAACATAAAAAAGAGAGAGTGCTGACAGAGTCTAAGCCAACAAAGGAATTGCCTCTGTTCTAGCACCGCCCACATAAACGGTCGTGCAAACGATTGCGCGAGCCGGGCGGAGATTGCCCGTAGTTTTTCGAGACCATCGCCACATTTTCCTTCTCTTCCTTCAGCTCTTCTCTTTCTTTGTCACTCGTGTACAGCCATAGCTACTGAGGCGGTTAGCGGCTTGTCAACGTCGTAAACCGCGCCCGCCGTAGCCGTTCGCAGGCTGTAGAGCAGGGAATTGCCTCGGGGCCATTACACAGGCTGCTTCCACTAAGTCGACACAGAAAGGGAAGACGAGATGTTCAACGGACAGAGAGAACGGACGGCGCAAAGACAAAGTCACCATTTTCACTTCTGCCACAGCTAGTACTATCACAGCCACAGTTCCCGTAATTCCTCATAGTTATGTCTAAATGCTTGACGCTGGCGTTCAACGACTTCATCCTTTCGTAGGGCGGAGCGGGCAGGCTTTCGCTGTGTAATAGCACAGTCTCTGGCGGATGCCCTCGTTGACAGTATTGTGCCACTATCATTAGTAGGCAGCAATACTGGCAGCTCTCGTCGTTAATGTGTTTAATTTCTTACCGCCGTCTCGTCTCGTATCGTATCGTAGCTGACACTGCTGATGTCTATAAGCTTACGATCGTTGAGGGTGTCGGGTGGAGGCAGCACCCCCTCTTTCCGCCTCAGCGCCGTAAGAGCAAATCATGTCGCTGCCGCTGCCGCTGCCGACTACACCACAAACATCATCATTATCATTGTCACGATAGACGGCAGTCGGTCGGGTGACGCCTACGTAGTTCTGTACTCGGCAGATTGTTGTCTCGTGCTGTTGTTATTCCCCCGATTCTCCACGTAGTAAACGACCTATGTCGTTTGGTCCATACAGGACAGACAAACAGTCTCTAGTATAGCTTTAGTTGCTCCCACACTTTCTCCCTATGTACCTAACTATCTTGCGGCGATCTTACCTCTGTCTAGCGCTGCAGTATTATGTTTGCTTGGCGGATAGTTGGTCGTTTTCGTTAGCGGGACTCCTTTTTTGTTGAGTTTTATAGCCATTCACTTGACGGAAGAGGTAGTGTTGGGTTTGGCGCAACGCCAGCGGCGGGGGCGCCTACTTTCATAGGAATATCAGCACATACATGGAGGACAAGTGACAGTGAACTCCATAGCGGGCCCAGTTAAATGGACATGGCTAGGTCCACTGTAATATGGCGTCCTGTTTGGAGAAGGCCTGCTCCACAAAGTAGCAATAAGCACTTTTTCTCACTTTTTTCCCCGCACAAAGTGACATTATTATTAGTGGTAGGGTGACGATATATGACTACCAGCCGCTCAAGCTTCGATACAGTGTGTGGTCTAACTAATAGTCCAACAGATACTTGCTTACAGACATGTTGTTTATACCTGTAAAGCATATCGACAAAAAATCCAGTATATCGCAGTATAAGCCCAATCGCGCTGTGTTTTTCCATAGCGCAATGCCCCTCTTTCCATTACATCCTCTGCCCCACTATCGCAAACGGTTTCAAACTTTCGATGAAAACGAGTTGACGCGCTGACAGCGAGGTCGAATAGCAGTTAAGTGCCATAACAATATCGAAATGTAATAATAACCGAGAACGGTAGCAGTGATTTGATGTGAGACCTTACTCATATCATTCCGTGGAGAAGAGTTTCAGAGTTGCGCCAATCGTCCGTTCCATCCCACTCGGCCTCAGAGCGAAGATATTCTGATGCGTCACACTCAGCTCGCCCCCTGATCATCGTCAAACGCACTGGCTCAGCCTTTTACCACCGCTTTTCTCTCTCTCATTTGTTTCTTCCTTTTTTTTTTTGCCTCTAATTCGCCCATTCTATATCTCGTCCGTTTGGGTGCTTATGGCGGACGAGCGGGCTCGAGTCACGGTGAGTTTGGTTAGTGGCACGATCCAGTGCAACACAATGTTATTCGAAGACCCCTCCCGTGAACATCACCCCGACTATTTGCACAGTGGTCATAAGACACGCGAACCGTGTTACCCCTTTTTCTCTGGGAGCCCAATACATCGGACGACCATGGCACGCTCAATGACAATTTAGCGGGCGGTCTTCATTTTGGCATCCGCTGTTGCTTTTCTGATGTTTTCTGTGATCACTTTGTCGTTTTTATTCTCCGCTGCCTCTTCTTTCTGCCCACTTCCATCTCTCAGACGTACAGCCACACAATTTTTGTTTCCTGCTTTTCCCGTGTGTATGCTTCTGTACGTTCAGACGACGACGACGCCGACAGACTTTTTATTGCGTTGAGAGAATTGAAGATTTTTAATAGCCCTCCCCTCGGGACATGCGTCCGACAGACGCGGCTCATGAATGGCAAATGGCAGTTGACGGTGGTAACGGACTTGTATGGCCACAGGGAGTATTGGTTCACCATCAAAGGGCTTTTTCACTACTGTCACCGTCCTGTTACTACATAAAGAGCGCGCGCGCGCGCTCCATACATTATTGTCACGACATAGTCTCTAGTAATAGTTCAGGGTGCTATGGGCCAAGGGCGGTGTGTGGCGGTCCTCACGACAGAATGGACCCATCGTCGGACATCAGAGTATGGGATAGATTGAATCAATCCATTGTTTAAGTGAGTGAACTAAAAGGGCGATAAAGGAATCAGAAATGGCGGAGCGCAACCAATGGAGAAAAGAGCTCGGGGCACTCTCACAACCCTAGTGCGGTGAACGGAGAACGAGCGACTACCAGGGGGTCCGAGCAATCAGGGAAGTCTATGCTGTCTCCGTTTTCACAACTGGTAATGAATAGAAGGTCGGCTTTGGGCTAAAACAGTAATTCGCCAGCGAGCATACATAGCGATACAACAGCTATGGCACAAGTAACAACAATGCGAAGAGGAAAAAGCAAACCAAAAGGTAAGGACCAAACAGGAAGCAAAAAATAGGCGCATCAACAACAGGCCATCCTGTGTTATTATGTTACCTGTATGGAAGACCGCTAAAGAGTGGCTGCCATACGTTAATGACGCAACAATTGCAATACGCAGCTAATTAAGCATTCAAGGGGATGGGGGGTTGATCCGAGCTCACTTATCACTATATCGAGCGGGGAATGAAGTTGAAAGGTAGCTTTGTCCAGAAGCATTCTTCATGACCTTCTATTGATTTTTCAGATTAGGCAAAGTGCCAAAGAGTTATAGGAGAATGAGGTCATGGGAAATATGTGGGATGCTGTAACAGCTCTTTGAAAGGGAAAATTAATGTTGGGACATTTATTCGGACACGGCAGAAATGAGGCAGGCAGGGTACGACTGGTAATCTGCAGATAATGTTGTCCATAGACATATGCTTCATTCAGGTACGAGTAATAGATAAGTTGCTGACATTCACTAGCATTGGATAACTGAACTTGATCTTTACTGAAGTATATTACATTCTTCATTCTATCTATTAGTATTCAGCAATATTTTAACGTACGACCGAGTTTTGGCTATTAACCAAAATTCGATTCTTTTCACACCCTAAAAATCGTGAAGAAGCTTACTTTCCGCTTTATTGCACATCTACAATTATTAACTTGGCTAATCAAGATGGCACCTCTAACCACGTATAGATGGTTTGGTAACTTTCGCCTTAATGAGGTGCCTCACAAATAGCGTTTCATACCACCCTGGGGGAGTTTGTTGTACGCCTTTATTTCACGAGCCAACTTGGTCAGCTGCGACCTATCCTATTTGCTAGTTGATGTACGTTACTATCTATTATTCTTATCAGAACAAGATCGTCGCGGTCGGCAGAGACTTGGATATGTTACCCATTAGATGGTATGGCAGGCCAACTTATGGGCCACTGGTTTAGTCGCTGCCAGGAACTTAGCGCGATTCGTAAGCTTAACTTCCTTCAAGCTATGGAGTTGAAGAGACGATGGTTCAGGAGCCCCCTACAAGAACAAAGACTTCTCATTGTCTGAAGTTGTCGACTTGAGTTGATTTCGTTTGTTTCTGTTTCACAAGGGTCACCACCCACTGCGGCAGTGGTCGTACACATTGTCAATGATTGGGCGCTTTCCCCGTGGCACATAACTGCTGTTGCTACCGGCGCTCACAGCCACTTTAGGCAATAAGACACTTGACCTAGTCGGTAACCACGCCCTTTCCGCCCCCAAGCGAGTGACACTCAACTTTGCGCATGACCTGTGTTACTCGACCAGTGGCCGCATACGATTATTACACCAAAGGACGATAAAGAAGAACAAAGCAAAAGAATTGTGGGACGGTTGTGGAATAACCGCTGAAGACCAAGTGCTGGGATCAGGAGAAAAACCTCCTGAAATGCGATGCAGGAAGCAAGTCTAAGCCAAGAGGGTGTCTACGACCGTATGTAGATGTTAATGTGTATATATGAATAGAGTAACGAGGGAGTCCCTGATTGACTCGAGGCGGCGGTGGCGGGCGGCAGTGGCGTCTACCCCTATTTGACTAGTTTGACTTGCACAACGTTCTATCTTTTCTCTGCCTCCGTCTCCAGTTATTTTCGCTGCATTGATAACCGATGGAGTTTCTCACGCCCCTTTTGCTACAACTATCCTAGTTCCTTGATTCCTTCGGGGCAGTTGGCGAAAGTGAGTGGGGTCACTGTTGCGATTCAGACCAAAGTCAAAGCAACAACAACAAAATGGTCTGCCTCCTCTCTACGAGTGACTGAATATCCGTTTGCCGTAATCGACTACCTAGAGATTAACTACTTAATACGTAGGCAGTACATGCCACCCATCTTGTTATCTAACGTCTGCAAGCTCATTAGCACGGCATGCGTTAGCCTACCTACCTGTTTACATGCGAACTTTGATCGCAGCCGATCTCGATAGAGAAGGGGCACGCCCGCGTCAAGACGACGACGACCATGATGGTGAGACGAGAAGAAACGAGTCGATTTTAACTTCTGCTGATGCTTCTGTCCCACAGCCAATTTGCTAGCTAACTCTCAGTGGTGTCAGTTGTACACTAGTGAACCGTCGTCCCATTGGATAGCCCTGACTGAAGTCAGTAGAAACCCACACAGTTGTATTTTGCATAGAAGGTTGGTTCCCAAAGCATATCGTTGTATCATTTCCATATTGTGGCGCGTGCAGGTCTAGCGCCTGGCGGTATAGACTAGAGCATCGGTGTTAGGTCGTAGTGTAATCTAATGCACGCTAAGCTAGAATGACGCTGCTAACTTTGCCGACATACAATATATGTGAGCTACTGGGCGACGTCGCTACGAAGCTTCATTTTGACGGGTTGACATGCACAAGCCCTCCGATTCCTGAACGCCTCTCAGCGATCAGCCGCTCAGCGGGAATTGTAAAAACACAGTAGCGAGACCATGCCTGGATTGTCGACAAAAGGAATATAGAATGGGAAAGGAAGGAAAATGGGCCTGTTTCTTACCTAGGTGACACTTACGTAGAAGAAAGTTAATGTCGGTGTCAGAAATGTGCGAACACTTGGTCCACGGGCAGAGCACTGCGACAAGCAACACCGCTATGGGCATATAGGGAAAGAACGGTGCAAAGTAGGTGCTAGGGATATCTCGTATGGAAAAGTGACCGGGCAAACCTACTGCGATAAATTTAGATTGGATGTTTTATATTTTTTCGGTGAGAATGTTAAATTGAAATTGAGGAACGGTTCCTTCGTTAAACACTAGCTGAAGTCGTCTTGTGTTTTATATGGGTAGAATCGCTTCTTTCGTTGAAAGCTGAATCAAAATGCTAACAATTGAGCGGCAATGCACCTATGCGGTTCATTCTATTTAATAAATATTAAAACGCTATAATCTCCACCCTTGGGAGAAGATTACATCATCGTTACCTGAGCGAAATGTTTATGCTATCTTCATACCAGCTTAAAATATCGCTCTACTAAAAGCTGTAAAGGGACGAAAACATTTTTCGCCCGTACATGCTACCTTGTACCCAATTCGTTGTTCTCAAGGAACGCGTTCGAATACCCAGAACATACAGCTCCGGAATGATTGTTAGGCACAACACAATTTGAAATCAAAGCTTAGTTCTTAGCTAAATGCAATGAACAGCCAAACAACGGTGGCTGTATCAGACAATAAGTGGCTTGCTTACAATATAACTGTATGGGAGTCCGCGGCGGGGTGTCACCCCGACAGAGCGATCAGGGCAGTCGTTAATCGGAGTCTCAGTTTCCTTCCTTCGAACTGCCTTCTTCTATTGCTCACGCTGTTCAGCTTTAACAGCGGCGGAGTAATTGGCTTTCCACCAGCGTTCGCCGCTGGGATACATTTCTTTCCATTCGATGTTGGCCGACTATTATCGGCCGCTCACGAGCCCCTTATCCATTTCCCAGTCAATAGACCATTTCGCTACCCCCAGATTGAAGCCCACCACAACGAGCAATATAGAGGCAAAACTCTACAGGGTTACCCCAGACAACCCCTCACCAATCTCCAGTGCTCTCTCCTCTGACACATCAGCGTCACAAAGCTAGTATAGTCTACCACCGCACCCTGGGACTCCACAAAGTTTGCTGTTCTCCCGCCTGTGAATCTCATTGCTTTCTTATTTGTATATATATATATATATATATATATATATATATTAGCCGGATCGTTACTAAGCAAACGCGTTACTTTTGCATAGCGGTACATTCAAGTCTATCCATGTCGTTAACGGCACTCACTTGTAACGTGTAACAATTCTATTGGTGATTTACAAATGAACACGAGGATCTACAAATGTTTGTTTAAATTGCGTGCATCAGTAACAATACATTGTGTGGCTGAGTGATGTAGGTGCTATGCCCTGTCACGACGATAGCAGATTACCTAGGGAATCTAGGTATGGGAATTTATTTTGCCTGGTATTTTGGACGCTAGCCTCGTCCTGTCTTCAAAGGCTACCGTATTGACATACCGTAACCACTACAATTATATTACAGCCAGTTATCTCATTAACTGTGCCCTAATCCATTCTCCTTGCCTAAAAACCAAAAAGGCAATTCCGGTTAAACCTCAACAGCAATATAAACGCCCACGCTATGTTTACTATCCTATTGCTTTCATATTAGGTGTTATTACCACAATTTCCAACCATGGACATTGTATACCGCAGAATTCAAATACAAGAACAATGCATAGCTAGATAAATCGAAAAGATCGACAGCACGCCTTTCCCTGCAAGCGTCCCGTACACCCCAAGGAGTAAGCCTTTTATCAGGCCAATGCATGTGACGGTATTTATGTCCATAACATAGGTATCGATAGGCATATGTATGTGTCAAACGGGTTGCTTAGTTTTCGTGTCCTAAAGGACTGCGCTGCCTTGGAAAGTAGGCTAACGTGAGAACGGGCCTGCTGTGATCGAAGGCCACCAGAGCACACTAATCGATCCTGTCCGCAGGCAATAAAATAGGGAGAGCTTAAATTGACACCACAGCCTATATAGCCAACGACTTCCCGCTGTTTCAATACGATCGGCTAGCCTTTTTTCGGGTGTAAGATGTAATAGATACATTGATATGCTTATGAATTTTTGGGGGGCTATACATATATTATAATATAACGCCAAAATAAAACACTGCTTATCTTTGAGTTATGATGACCAATTGAAGGCCTAATGATGTGTACAGTATTGTGCTATCATTGTTGAAGGATTACCAACAACGTGAATGCCACAGAGATATATATATATTAGGTACAAAAGCAGTTTTTTCAGAGTAATATGAATATTTATAAGAAATATAATATTTACTTTTATCAAATCTGGCATCATTGCATAAAATTTACATAGATCTGGCTCTCCTTGTTGACAAGCTCCGGGGCGAGGTCCTTCTTTTCGCCGCCGTCTTCCGCAAGATAAATGACAGCGAGACCATCGATTAGTGCGTTCACAGGAACGCGCGAAAAAGTATATGCCTCGCAGTAGGCAAACGTTCCGACTTAAAACGTATATGCTTCTTAAATTCGTGAGCTATACATTATCATTGGGCTATCACGAGTATTTTTTAGTGAACATTGGATGGCCAGAAGGCATTCCCTTTGATACACGGCAGATCGCGATAACCGCATTCATTTTCATCTGCCTTTCAAGAAGCTGAATAATAGCTCTGATTCAGGTCTCGATCAGCCGGCCTCAGCTCTTAATCTACTGCAATCATCCAGCCGTATTCGTTCGTTTACAAAAACATCTCTTCGTTAGGCTATAATCAAAATTTGATATAAGGCTCCATTCCTGCCGACTCTGCACGTTGCTAATGTGCGTAATATTGACAACATCAGCATCGTTACCGAGACTCTCTGCCAGGATTTCGCGAACCTCGTCACATTTTTCCATCACTTTCGCGCTCGTACCCCCTCCATTGCTCCACAGCTAAACATTATCGCTAATACAATGGCAATACACAGCCAACAACTGCTACGATTCTTCTACAGCCACGTTGGATGGAGCAGCACTCGCAGATATTTGATATTCCACTCTGAGGGTTGGCGTGGCTGTGATATCTGTCCATCATCAGACACCCCCGCCGCCATCGCGATTCCGTTATGGTTGTGCTTGTCACATAGCCTGCACCAGGGGTCTCCTTCGCCCCCCACGCCTCCTAGTTGCATTGCGCTGATCGTCTAGCGACGATTTCGACTCTCTGTGACGACCGAAACAAAAACTTCGCAAGCGCGATCCCCGACCAGACTAACCACCCAGTCGCGTACCTCTGCGCGGACTGCGTAAATCGTTGTCGGCTGCTCGTGCTGTGACTTCAATTCCTCTGGCAAAATTGAAACGGGCGGAAACACGAAATGATGACCTGCCTTCGCCCCACGGTTGGCGCACCTTGAGTTTCCTCCGCGTCGCGAATTGTCGCACGTCGAGTCAACCAGCTAATCTTGTAATGCCACCAAAAAAACAGCAGAACTCGCGACCCGTCTAAACTGGAGCGCTATATAAATTCAACTGATAAAGAATATCGTTAAGTTTAGCAAAATGTGGAAAGTTGCCTATATCTTTATTACTGCTGCTAGTGTCTGGCTGGCTAGATCGCTGGCTGTCTGCCAGTAGCATACATTTTTGAAAGGCCTGCTTTTACAGCTTTTCGATATATTACTATATTATCGCTTTTAGATAACTTGACTCCCGCCAAGAATTATGAACTATGTAAACTTTTCAGTGATAACTAATCACTTATTATGAGTGGGGTATATTAGTTCATTATTAACTTACTTTTCTATGTGAACTATTATGAATTTATCAAAAATAATCAAAATGGTAAGGCTTGTGGGCCTACGCAACCAATTGTCGGTCAGGAAGGTTCGGTTTGTCCAAAGTCTTATGGGATAGATTATCATAGCTCAATTGATGACGATGACTCGAATGATTAATATATTATTTTTACAACACTGCTAACTGCTATCTATTAACTCTGCAGATTGTCTATCC
This sequence comes from Varroa jacobsoni, assembly GCF_002532875.2. Classification (NCBI taxonomy): domain Eukaryota; kingdom Metazoa; phylum Arthropoda; class Arachnida; order Mesostigmata; family Varroidae; genus Varroa; species Varroa jacobsoni. The sequence continues at coordinate 8,899 of NW_019213296.1, read as the reverse complement.
ACTGCTTTGGTTCGTCTCCACAACGGCCCTGTGAACAAAACTTAATTGGCTTTTTCGATATTAGTTTGGCAGTTCTTTATTCGGTTTGTCAGACGTTCAGACGGGCTCAGTGATCGCGGATCAGTCTGAAATGGCTCCGAGCTAAATTGCATTAAGATATGTATCATTGGTACGCTGCGACCGCTAGTTGGGCAGGCAGGAGGGCTTCAGGCAGACATCATTGAAGCTCGTACTGCACTTCACGATCGCGACGGTAGTCCGAAGGCGAATCAGAGTCGAGGCCGACTTCAATGATCTATCCCTAGTCCTTCCCCTTTATGAGGAAGTCGAACGGAGGGCCGACGCGCCTTAAATTGGTCGTCTTCGAGACCCGTTCAGTGGTCTTTGCGTGTGTGTCTATGTATGAGCAGTCCTATTTGACCCTCCACCTTATTGACAAGCCAGTAAGTGCGGCAGTGTTTACTCGTCTATTTACGATCGTTAAAATCGTAGCGTGCGACTTCTTTTCGCTTTTGTACAGGGGACACGCGAGGTGCGCGATCCTGTGGAACATCTACGTCCTCATCGAACTTCGATTCAAGTTGACTGGCGAAGATAGAAAACCGTGAGATTTGGGTTCAGGCCATGATTACTACGACACCTTCGTCGTTCATTGATAGTATATATATGCACACGTACATAGCCGGGCAGAAAATTTTCGAAGTAGAGCAAAACTGTTTGCGTCGCCCGTAATCGTATTAAAAAGCGACAAGTTTTATGCTAGAATACGTCCAGCCAATTGTGCCATATGACCTACATTGTACCGGGCTGAACATTGATAGGTGTTGAACTCGCGTAAATTATTTCTGATTCTCTTGCGCTTTGATTCTTGTCATTACGTTGGCCCAGGATTAATACTTTTAAGGTTGTTTTTAATTTAAAATTTTATACACTGGCAGCAGCGACCGGAACTTCAATGGAACCGAGACACCGTTTAGCTAATTCTGTTGTTCGACGGGGGTGTCATTGGTTACCTAACAGGACAAAGCGAACGTTGTGGGATATTAACACCGGCTACAGATATAACTTAGAGGAAGGAACACGCATTTTGACGCACGCGCACAAGTAAGCCAAGATTATCCGAAAGGTGACACACATTCGTCAGGTTAGCACCTGCTGTAGTGGAAATCGCTGGAAGCTGGGTAGGTGCTAACCTACCCAGTTTCCAGCGAAAGTATCGCTTATAGCACTAGGAAATACAGGAGTTGACAAATGTGTGCTTAGAATAGAGCTGCAGGGTCCCGACGATACATCTAGCCGAACAGCGACATGCATAAGACGTTTGGAAAAACCATAGAGACTAGAGAGAGTAGACAGATCAAACGATCTTGCTTCAACTTTTCTATAGTTTCGCTACTGAGAAAACGAATCGACTGAAGCCGTTTATTTGTTCTCGTTTTGTCGGAATATTAAATAGAAAACACATGATTCAAGTATTAACACCGTAACATAGATATATCTCTCACACGACGCGTAACGCTATGTCACTGGGTTTTTAAGTACAATATACTGGCTCGTTTCTAGGGAAGTGCATCCGACGTCCATGCATGTTCGCTGGGCGCTCAGCCCACGTTGTCATTCTTATCGAAGTTATTAAAGCGTTCAATTTGCCGTAGGTAAGTTTTACAGTACTATTTAGCCCGAATAGAGTTTTACTAATGTGTTAAACTTAGTGGCCTGAAGTGGTTAAGGCACCTAAAAGTTATGGCAATTCAAACATTACGTAAATAATATTACGAAGTTTCTGCCACGGCCTATTTTTTTGGACATATAGCATACGTGTGAAAAAAAAAGACTCATGAAACGAACAAAATGTGTAAGAAGTTAGCTACGTAAGCGTATCAGGAAAATAGGTTCCCCGACGCTGGTAACAATTAAGGCCCAGCGTTTCGATTTTACAAAAGATCACCCCACAGCTCCGGCCATTAAAAGCTAGCCTATTATAGACCAGCAAAACAACTCACAATTTCATAGATCGTCCTCAAGGTGTGTACGTGCAGTTACTATATGTTGACTGTATATTGAAGTAAAATGCCCAGCTGTACGTAATAACGTACAACTATTTTCGTCATAGAAAGGTTAACGGTAAGACATGAAATGTCGGATATCTGTCGAAATGAAACTTGGTCAAGGTAAAGCAATTTGTTTGACTGTTGCCTTCGCCCAGAGATTAAATAGGTATAGTTAAAGTTGTCTTATGAATCTGTATCAGATGGCTTTATTGGATATATGCTAAGTAAATATCGCCTCAGCCCTTCATTTGAAAGCCGAGCTAAGCAGTTATAGAATACGCATGCCCCAAGGCTCACGTCCCAATTACACATAACCAATGCCAGCAGAGTTGTAGGCAAAGATAGCGCTTGCTGAAACGGACTCGAATGATTTACTCACTCCGCAGAAATTAATCGGTGACAAGGCTTTCGTTGTAGTCTTTTTCGTTTACAGAGATTTTGCTGATGTGTCTGTGGAGCAAACGATGTGCACCTTCCCTCAGAGGCGCCGTCGTGAAGACTCGGCTGAATGGGGAAACGTCGTCCCGAACGCGGAAATTACGTGAGTTGATATGTTTTCACTTGCGGCTACTTCACTGGACAGAGAAATTTCCTCGTCAACGTTTTTACCACATCATTGCCATGGGCCAATCCATTGGCATTGGCGGAGGAGCTACAATATGGCTGTAACAAATTGTGAGTTTTAGATTGGTACCTTCGTGGTTTTGACCGAGGAGAGCATAGCTGCTACGATGTAGTGCACGAATATCATACTGGGCAGTAACATACGCATAATTCCGATAATCAAGTAACTTTTTTTCTATATATTTTTTTTACTAAGTAGCAGTTTTTTGGCGGCTGAAGAACAGCACCCTCGAGCATAATCGCGGCAAAAGGCAAACTCACTGATGATGATGATGATGATTGACAATTCTTGGTGCCTGAGTGGGAGGAGCCATTCGGCCATAAGGTAATGGAAGTGGAATGATTTGAGGGGGTCGAAGTGCCGCAGCCACAGCGAGATACTTCCACTTTTTTCCACCTTCAACAGCATTCGGAAGAAACGAGGCTACTGAAACAAGAAGAACAGCTGCGAGAGTCCAGAAGATTCGCGCAGACGGTGGTGCGCGATCTGATGGAGACTAAATTTTGCACGGGCATATTGTTCGCACAATTAGATGAGTTGAAGCTGTTTAAATAGCATCTCTAATAAAAGTTCATTGATCTACTCGAGCTTTCGTTTTCGGTATTGCCGCAGCTCATCTAGCCAACACACGAAACTTGAATTGCACAGAGTTAAATGATGCTATTTTTTATTTTTGTAAGTTATATTGTATTGCAAGATGTATAAATACGATATTCGGAAACTGTTTGCGCAAACGAAGGTCCTGTACACAAAAAAAAAAGACGGCCAAAGATGCTTTTGATCACTCTGAGAAAAAATATCACAAATCTGTTTCGCTCAGAGGAGAATAACGGTCCACAAAATCTCAGCGAATAGCTTACCATAGCACCGATAAAGACGGGTTGTAAATCGATCGATGATCAGCTACAAACTGTGACATGTTCACTTGTGAACCCGTTTTTATAGTACCGAACAAACGTCCGTTTCCGGAGCGTCAGAGTAGTCCGAACAATAGCTTTTGATTGTAGGGGCGTTCCGCTTTCTTGGCAACTAACTTTGGCTTTTACTGAGCGGGAACATCCTTCCTGTTTTAATTAGACGTTGTACGGGCGACTGGTCAAAAATACTACGTTGCGAAGTTAACCGATAAAGAAAATTAGGACCAAGCAGTCATCCAAACATGTCGATCGAATAACTTTCTACCAAAAGAGTTACATTTTTAGGCGATATGAGAGTCAAGAAAATCCCGGCAACTTCCATGCTAAGGTAGGCATGACGACCGAAGTCATCTAATCGACTATTTTAACGCATAAAAATTACCTACCTACGAATTGAACGTTAAACAGGTCTGCACTGTTATTTAGTTTTTGTCTGCACTGTTATTTAGTTTTTGTCTGCACTGTTATTTAGTTTTTGTCTGCATGATTATCCAATTTATTTTTTCCTTTCTTCCTCTGATTAAATTACACTGCAGCAGCTCCGATCAATATTTTCCATTATTGCATCAGAAGTTTACCTCATTGCATTACAACTTAATGACTGTCAAAGTTGATTATCAAACCCGGCACATCTGGGTTTGCCACTTGACTCAGGCAGTAGTCCATCATACCTGTACAATGGCGGTAGTACATCGTACATACAAACGAAGGCCTAGGTTACGTTTCAAGAAAGCAGTCTTCGTATATATAACCCGTCACATCAATGAACTCTATTAAATTTACTCTACTTTCCGGGCAACATTTAACGGGGCCATATTAAGGTATCTACTCGAAGATAAACCGCAGTATATTCATGTAGTGGTTCAGTTATAAAGGTTCTACACTTCTACAGTAATCTCCTTTTTACTTATTGTTTGCACACCTCCCGTATCCTCCAGTGAAACCTCCGCCCCCGTTTTCTCATAACAGGCAGTCATATCTCTGTGTTTATTGAAAGATATACTTTCATCACCGACATTATAGATCTATCTACATTGGTCGCGGGAACTGCTATCTCGGCGAAGGTATGGATCGTGAGGCTCTATCGATAAACAATATTTTCCTATGGCTTAACCGCGATTGATAGAAAAGCTATGGTAACACAAGACTCGCTAATATGTCTGTGTAGCACACTCACACAAATGTATGTATATGCGAGATGGTGGTCAAATGATGACGCCGAATGTTGAACTTAGATGGGGATACCTTAGATAAAGACCCAGAAAGCGAACAGAAAATGCTCTTCCTTGTTAGCCAAACCTGGTCGGCGTTTTGCTTTGCAAGGCTCGCGCGTAAACCTGCACGAGCTACAATGCCAAGACGACTACGAAACAAAAGTTAGAGCCGACCTTAATAGGCAAGAGGGAGAGTAATGTGTTGTCTACAGACCCAGCCACGATCACAAGGCCACACGACATCTAAAACCCGCTCACAGAATAGGTGGCCGAGATTTTGTTCGTGAATATTGAATCTCTTTTTGAGCCTATATGTGTACGCATGTCTATTTGCGGTATGTATGGGTTCAGGCCTTATAGAACAGCTACATAGAGGCTGCATCGCCTAGTTGACGCAAAAAAAAATACTTCAATGAATGACCAGGATTCTGCCAGTTGTTGTTTCACACCAGGCACGAGTCACACTGGCTTTATTGTGCGGGGTGCCTGTTTTAGGGGGTGAGGAAATCTGACGACGAAGCCAGACGAGAGCGCTCATGGTCGACGGGCTCTTCTTCGTTAAGCGCTTTTCTTTTCGTAGCCTTGCTATCTTTTTCCGATAGATAGAGATCGTACGGATATCCTTTGCATGTGTTTGTGTAGGCCGCAGCCTTGGTGGATCATCATCAGGCCGACTACTCTAATCCCTGAACTCGCCACTACATTACTGTTACAGGCTTCGAAGCATACCATTAGGATAACACGGGGAAACGATGGGAAGACCTGAAGAAAATCATCGTGTGCCGCCGCCGTCGCCGACGACGACGACATTTCGTCGCAGACCGTTATGATTATGTTACTACGTACGTATATTCGCACATTACGCATTTCACGATTCCATTTTGACTTTTAGGATGACTTCAACGATTCTGTCAGCCATCGACTTGAGACTTACGTCTTATTATGGGTATCATCATCTTCTTTTCTGCCGTGATGTCAATTAGATGATTGGCTTCACGACAACAAAATTCACTGCGTTAACGAAATTGAAAATGCACGTGCTCTACCTAGTTGGAGCGGGCTTTCTTTTTTTGCAGTAAACACCACTTCTTCTATCGACACACCTCTTCTCTCGGTAGAGTATCGTCGTGCGGTGTGTAAACAGTCTGTCGCTGGCATTTCATTTTGAACGACGCAGGTCTCTCGATGTCCGATTCTTTGTGCCCTGGCGGAAACTGGCGTTCCCGTACCTCGTGCTCCTTCCCCAGGCTCGCCTGCTCGCTCTGCTGCATTGGCCTGCCAGGATACGCTCTGCCGCCAATATCCATCTCAGTCCCATTCAATACATTCAATATGAGACATAAATACAGGCCGAAGCAGTTGTGGCAATAGTAATAGTAGTTCACGCATGTACGATATTGACTTGAGAAAACTGAGGGAAAAGACGTTGTACGGATTTCTTTTTTCAAGTAAAAAAAAGACTTGAGTGAGGACTACCGGTCCGACCAACGACGGCAGTTGAAGCAGCAGACACGAAGGCATGAGCAACAACGAAAAGTTGCCATGATGACATCTCTATTCGATCGCCTTTTCATCATTGTTCTTCGTTCCATGCCCAAAGGTTGGGTCAGACGGGTCACATAAGGCGCTATGAGACGTTCAATACCATTGCCACCGTTATGGCCACACCCCCTCTATCCTCTCTCTTCGTAGAAAAAATAGTGCGTTGATAGAGCCGTAGTGAAAGTAGCCTTTGATAGCGAATGCTGTCGGTGACGGATCTCGTGCACATGATCCGATGCAGACAGGATACAACGCGAGTGCTGACGGTGCGCCGCCAATATTTGATTCATCACATTGAGCACACATTCACATATTGTCACTTCGGGTGACCGTGGCACGTTTTCGTTGCTTCTATCTACGTATTTCAACAATTGAGTTTTAAAATGGAAAATGGCAGATGCATATCAAATTGAATTGCTACAGTCGCCGTGGCGGCTCGGAGCACTATAAGGGAAGTCTTGAAATAGGACAACTCAAAGCAAAAAAGGCCAAAGGAAATATAGACGTTTGACGCTAAACAGACAAAAGCTCCAGGAATAAACATAAATAAATATAAGCATCTTCCAAGGACATACAGTAAGCATTCACAGATATAATATCCATACATCTGTTGGCCGTTTGCACAAAATAGGTAGGAGCTTTCAAAATGGCACGCTTTGCCCAGGTTTTCGGACGGTCCGTCGCCAGGCGTGGCTTCAAGTAGCTATTCAGTATTTTCGACAACAGACTTATCAACACCAAGCCTATTCCTACGTTAAGGACACGCCCAGTATATCCTTAGAAACGTATAAGGTTACATCAAGATCGTATTATGCATCGTTTCCAAATACATAATACGATATTTTTATTCAGCAATTTATTAACATCTCGTGATTTAGTTTATCCGCTTCCTGTCAGCATCAATACTATCATCATTCTATTTGTCATCGTCGTACATCCTCTACGTATGCCTCTGTCCTTAATGATTAAGTGTCAGAAAAAAAAAGCTATAGATTAACAGTTTATGCATTTTATTCGTTAGCATTCAAAACCACACCAAACTGTAACACGTCCTCAGCGCGAATTCAATTTTGATATCTTTTGCAGGTCATACTTTCGTCGTATATCATAGAGCACTGAGGGGTTTGCATATAAACTGCCCATAGCTAGTTGGTATTCAATAATCGGGCGCCGTTTTATCGGCCTATAATAGATCTAGAGGTTAAGCATCGCAATTCCAAAAACAAGACTTCACCCACTTCATCTTCCATTCTTTTCTTGTCCATCGTTAAGCACTTATCGGCTCAGTCCGCGCAGAACCTTTTTGAAGGTTTAAGTTTCGGCAGAGCTGCTTTGGGTGGCCAACTTCTACCCTGTCTATATAGCGCACATCCATCGTGACACGCTGTCGTCGTTTCATCACCAGCCCACGTAGCGACCAAGCCATCTACGCCCGGTGCGTGACCACGTGCGTTGCAAGTTTGCGCATGACAGTTTGCGATCCGTCGTCTATGGGAACCACAGCGGGATCCATCACGCCCGTTCCGAGCCCACTAATACCTAGCGTAGTCATATCGCAGGCAACGGCGGAACTCCTAGGATGTCCTCACTCTTAAAGAAAGCAAATGGAGCTTATCATACTTGCGGAGTTAACTGTTCCATAGTTACTACAGTTCACAGTGGTGCTCCGCTTTATCACAGCAACCTTGCTATATCATGAGCATCTTATTGGTCCCCGTCCCCCGCCCGCTCTCTGTCTCAGCCCGCAAAGCCCGACTCGGTGACGAAGACAGCTATCCATTTGGCCATAGACTAATACGCTTTGTAATATCGCATTTAGATGAGCGTCAAAAAGCTCATGTTCACTGCATGTCACGCGCGCCTTCTTCCCCTCTCCAGATCTCTTTCGCGCGCTAGATTTAAAACGAACTATAGTTATGATGCAATACATTGGACTTTTCCTTTATGAAGCCCGCATAAACTCCGATCGGCTGTTCGAAAAGCTAGAGCAAAAATTGAACTTTCTTGTCGAGAGGTAAGCGTTGCCAGTTTTTTTTACCCATCCGCCCGGTCCAAACAGCGGGTAGACCGGTGAATGGAGCCAATCTATGAGCAGCGTAACTAGGTGCTATACCAGCCTATCTGCTTCCGTGGCGCCTATAACATCACATTCTGCTTTTGTCCCAGCCTCACACGATGTTATAGCCTGTTCGATCCTCCTTTAACCCCCCGACCTCTACCAGTTTCCCGCCGTTCCTATAGATCGGACCTATCAAAGTCCGCGCAGGCAGCAGCACATAGCAGTAGCAAACGCGGCGGCTATTTAGCAGTCCCAAAGTGATTCCATGCGCGACACAGGCCAACCACGATGCCATTGGGCGCCGGTAATGGCGCTACTCATAGTGCTCGTCACAGTGGTAGAAGCATTCGTGCTGATGGTGGCGCCAGGTGAACATAGAGACTCCTCTCACCACACGCGTTCCCCTCTCTATTTCGATGGGATTAGCTCTATTTGCGGTCGGGTTTGGGATTTGAAATGGATTTAAGGGAAGAGTGAGTGAGTGAGTGAGT
>NW_019213295.1:314340-439776 GCF_002532875.2 Varroa jacobsoni | reverse complement strand
TGTACATTTTTGTAATCTAGCTCTGAAATGAGTTTTTGAAACACGATTAGCTTTTATTTATATGTGTGTCACGGAACATTAGACTAGAGCGGACAACAGTTCCTGAAAAAACACAGTGGGTTAGAAGCTGAGACTGATCGATATGATCGTGCTGGCAATCAGTTGGAACACACAAAGTTACCTTAATCCTTGTTTTGATGGAACATGCAGACACAAGCCAGGATTTTCTTTACATATTGAATAATACAATCCGTGCATGGCTTAAAGGAAATGAAAAAAAAAAAACGCTGTTTAAAATACAGCAGGATTTTGGGTTTGTTAATAGCATCCCTTGGATATTTAATACATACCGAATCGAAATGGTTACCTTTGCTTCAGTCACATGTTCCTCTGTTAGAATATTTAAATGTATGACTATACAGGCTAGTTTTCGTCATGATCAACTTGAATTCGATCTAACTTATGAGTTGGTAATACAATAATATGTCAAGAACATTTTTTAATGGCCATTAAACTGCAGTTTCGCTAAAAGCCATTGTTGATTAACGAACTTCAATAATTAAATGCTCCCGTGCACCTCTCTGTGCTCCCTCTATGTTCTTTATCTACTCGGACTCTTCCTACTTGTACAATATTCGCGAGTACACTTTTCGTTTCTTGCGCTGAGTCACTTCTGCTTTTTTTTTTTTTGCTGTCAGGTCCTGTCTTCTTCTAGACACTACCTTCCCAGTTACCCCTTTATAAGGCAACCGTGTCGTAAACGTTTCTCCCTATAAAGCGCTTTGAAGCACGAGCCGTAAATTCTTAAGACGAATGCACCGTTCCCTATAAATTGTGCTCGCTTTCTTACTCGATATAAAACACTGCTAGTAACACAACGAGACAGCCACTGCCGCCGATGTCACGACTTTACTTCAGCTACTTGTGCTATCACGACTGACGCTATCTCTGGTCTCTGGCTTCGTCTCTACTAGAAGCTGTACACGACGCGCGCTGTTTTTACTCGTGTTTTTCCACGGAACCCCACTGCCCTGCAGGAGATGCAAACTCCAAACACGCTGATAGAGGACACCAACGTGGACGATAAAGCAGGTAGCCAGTGAGCGGTGATCTCCGACGAAGATGTCTTCAACGGCGATCACAACAGATGGACGGGTGACTACGTGGATAGACGGCAAGCAAAGCCTTGATCGACGCCCGACGATGTAGGTGAGAGAAAAGTTGTGCTCTGAGTGTGAAAAGCAAAGCAAGAGAGAAAGAGGGGACAGAGAGGAAGAAAATGAATGGAAACGACAAATTATCTCTTCGCGATTTTGACCCTCGCTCTGTCGAACTCACTAGTCTCTCAGTCCGCATATCTGGCCGCGTTTTCGCGTACCTGTGAGTTTTCATCGATCAATCATCCACCATGTCCACTAGCCGAAGCTGTCCAAGGGATTTTTCGAAGTAGGGGGTGGCAGAGTAGGTGGCCGACAGAGTCACTAGTGCTGCTGACGGCAGTTTCCTGGACCTCTCCTTATTGTCGTCATCGAAGTCCACCTCCTGAATGATTCGACTCACGTCTTGTTCCTTGTAAGGATAAGAAAAAAAAGTGAGAGGGAAGGAAAATGACGAGATGCTCCAGCCTTTTAGCGTAGCCACAGATGGAGACAGTGGTAGTAGCCCAAGCAGTGGTAGCCCCATCGAGGCCAATCGGAGAGTCGGGGAAGTGATGGTTATGGCGTACGTTGGTGTATACCAGTGGTCGTCGGTGGCATCAGTAGTAGTTCTGTTCAATCAGCCACTGCCCCAGCTTTTGGAACCCGCTGTCTGTCTGGATGACCGCGCAGGCGCTGTCGACACCATAGTGCTATCTCCACTGTCTGCTGTAAGAAAGCAACCTAAGAGGGACGTTACCCTTCGTTACTTGTCTCATCTCGAACAGCATCAAGGGCTGCAGTGGAGGACACCAACGACGACAGCAACGAGCAGTCACCCTCAATGATGCAACTGCGGTAGGAACACTACAGGGCGATTGCAGCCACACTGGCAGAAAAACGAACTAGGAAAACTCAACAAAAGGGGCTGGGCTGAGAAAAGGGACTCGACTAGGTTAGGCTGAACGTTCCTCTACGTTGTTTTTTACACTTCAAGGAAAGTAAATAGGAACTGAAAGAACACGGTGAGAGTTCTTCTTTAGAATTGCTGCCAAGTGTGAAAGAAACGATTTCCTTGGTAAATTCTAGATTTGACGATGGGGTAAGATGTAAAGCTACAGCGGTGTGTAAATACGTAAACAATAGCCTGCCTAAATACTTTTTTATTAAACGAATGGGTCAGAGCGAAATAATGTTAAGTTGTTGCATTTGATTATTAATGTCTTAGATTCGGCCTAATTCTCAGCTAGGCATTACAATCTTTTAAAGCCGCAGTTAAAGAGAATAATATATGGCGGTATGTGCGTACACTATGGTAAGGACTCGACCAATCACGTCAACTCGGGTAAATTTTTCTTACCAAGACAATGGTTATCTAGGGAAGTGGAAAAACGGTGATAATTATGGTTGCTAAGTTGTCAAAACTGGAGTTCTTTCACTACAATCCATTAATTTTGCATTTGCTAGATACTCGCTTTAAGTACCCAGGTTTTGCACCACCTAATTAGAAAACGCCTCTGAAATCTATAGAAGCCACCCCAGGTTTGAAACATTATATCTATACGAGTAAGCTGAGCTTGGCAATCGCCACAACTTTCATTGGCCCTAAAAGTCTCGACTGAGCGCCTACTATTTCAATCAAATGTAAACATCCATTTGAAATTCCGGATCACAATGTATGTGAGTGATGCAATAAACGTACATAGATATGTATAGATAGTAAGAGTTAATTATTTTGCCAACCTTCGTCTGTATCTTTACTACTACTTTTATACTTTGAGTCCGTGCAAAGTGTCTCTGCGTACGGTAGGGAACTGCTTTGTTTAAAATGAGCTGTCGTTCGGGATAATCCTGAAGTCGCCGTTAATCACGATTCTAATTGGCCGCTAGGGTATCGGCCAAAGCGGTCCCTAGAGTCCGAGTGAAAACGAAGGGACGAATTAAGCTTCAAAATGCACACAAAAAAGTTCAGTCATGGCCTGGGTCGACCTTCACGAGCCAAAGGCCCAGTACGGGTCGAGAAAGCACATTCTTGCTGCCCAAATGGCTTCGCTACAGCGATCGGCCTCTGGTCATAAAATACTTCCTGAGCGATGAGAGTTATCATAGGCCGTATAAAATTAGGATTTAATCAAGTCGCAATATAGGTAAAAAATTCAGCAGAGAGCGCTATCTGAGACGGTGAGTTAGAATGGTGAAGACTAAGAGAAGTTAGAGATCGATAGACCTTACATTCATAGAATACGTGCTATTTCATCAAAATGGTATATCAAAATAAGCAGACGAATACACTACCTACATCGTGAATAATTATGTAGCTCGTCTCGAGCTTTCATACGATTTTCGAACTCTTCAAGCCAATTTCAAAAATAAATATCGTATTTTATTGTTGCCGATCCACCATAGAGTACCCTAGGATTAATAAAACGGCTGACTATAGACAATAACTGCTCAGCAGCCATATCACTCCTTCTGATAATTCTCGCCTGGGTTGTGGTCGTCACCTAACCCGGAGATAGATAAGGCTTTTACACACTTTGTTCTAGTTAACTACTTGCCTACTTATGGACGCTCGTTCTCGTCTACGTACTTCACCTTCGACACGACAAGTTTTATTTCACTTAGTAATTTTCGATTGTAACATGTTATGTGGCCCTGTATTTGGTCCTCGTTTGCCTAGCCTGTATGATGCCAGCTTCTTCTAGTCGTCAACTGTGGGGGAAATTAATGGATTTCGATAATCTATCTACCTTCCTTTGCGGCCCTCTGTCAGCTACGAACGCAAACGCAACGCTCTGGCTATTTGGACAAGAAACGCTAGTTGCAAATTTAAGGTGCCTCTTCCTGTATCCGTATTAATAGCTACGTGATCACTAAGATCATATGCTTTCACTGCTGTGCTATGGTGTAAATAGGCGTATCTGTTTTATTTGCCTGATTGGGCAGACAGTCATAGAAATATCCCCGAGCGAAGTGTTACAGAAATGTCTATTGAATGTAATACACCCGGACGGGCATTTGGCTAACGAAAGCCAATAGTACTGAATCTCAAATTAAATGGAAGTAGATCGTAAATCAGTTTGGAGCTTCACAAAGTTATCATCAAAGAACAATGATTATTGTGCTCGTTAGTATAACTAAATCAGCTTGGTAATGACGTGTCTACAATGGAGAATTTATTGATTTTGTCCTAATTACGTAAAAGTGCCTACAGTTTTCATTACAAAAACTGACTAGAAGAAGCAAGCGATTATAATCATTAGCATAATTTTTTTTCAGAAAGCTAAAACAGCAGCTTGGTGCATTAAGGTTACACGGGTCTCTCAGACTTCAATAGGCAATGAGTTCGGACGAACTCCGCGTCAGGACTGTGTGGAAGAGATACGTCACCTATCGATCGGCCTGTTCTCCAGCTCGCTACTACGTCGCCTATTTTTTCATGGTAAAGGAAGTGTCGTTTTATTGAGTGCTGCCGCAAACGGGCAAATCGAAAGAGTTCAATCTCGTCACATTAAGATCGAATAATGCTAATGATTAGATCGGGGTAGCGAAGGGGGGTGTAGGATGTTTGTTATGCTGACCATGGGTGATATGTGAACTGTTAACGGTATAAGCGCGAAGACCTTACCCCGTGGCACAAGCTTTTTTACCTAGATGGTTTAATAGTTACCTATATAGTGCATAAACCATTTTTATCAATTGGTCCACAACCACATCCAAGCAGTCGCATTTCAATTAGAAAAATTATCGATTCTATGCTAAACGTCAACAAATATTGCAGCTGTGAGCTTTACATAAGCGTTTTTGTTTTTTCGCATAAAGTTGTCTTCATTCTTCTCCTAAAATAGACCTATATTTATACTAGACGCTCCATCCGTGTCCGCGGCATGACAACGAATAGAAGCTGAGTACTGGTAAAATCTCCATTCAGTTGTAAAATCGACGATTATGATCCCTCTGTATTTACTACATTGGGTCAGTTTAAGCAGATATTTAGATAGTTGTAGATATTGAAGCGGCTAAATGAGGCTATTCAACCCAGCGTTCTATCTCCAGTCGAAGCTAGCTAGCCAGTATAAAAGTTTGTTATTTAACCATACAGTCACACTACCCAGTTATATTTGAACAACATAATTGCAGCTCAGTTGATCAGCGACTACTTGAAGTCTTTAAAAAAATAGGTCAGTGACACAGATCGTTTTTTTACAACAATGACAGGCGTTCCTTAAGCCTCCAATAATCTTCTCTTAGTCTTAGTTACTTTATTATCTAATTGCAATGCGTTATATTTAACGCTAACGCATGTAAGCTTACTAATCAGATCTGTCTTATTATTGAAAAACTGTAGTCTCCATATACATATATATATATATATATATATTTTTTTTTTCTTTCATTTAATACGTCTAACCCGTACGTACGACTATATGAAGCATTGATTCCAGCCCTGTGACATGAGAGCCGCATCAAAAAAATTATAGGGAGCTTCGCGGAAATGCCCAGCCCAACTTGTGTTATAGATGTTTTATTGAGAATCAAACCTCCTTACCATTACATCGATTTATAAACGCTAGACTGCTCAGGCGTTAACCCTTGTACACCAAGCTAATAGTTGCTTGCAACACATCTCCAATATTATATAAAATAGGCGCAGAGATTGGCGTTCCATTAGCCGAAATTCTAAACAATGTGTTTAGTTAGCAGATGCCCAGATAGATACGTGCTGGCTAAGTAAAATCTTATGTATAAATGTACGATATTTGCTAATTTAAAAATATCAGGCCTTTTATACTTTTTAATAAATGCTTTCTCTATTATATTGATTTGATATATGATACTATTTTTAACCTTTTACTTAAATTAGTTAACCAAATGATAGGAATAATTGTATTACATAAATTATGAACTTCTACCGAAGTTTGTCCTCGGTTAAACAATAGAGAGCATTATTGAAGGTGACTCCCTCGAAAAAAAAAGTCTTTCGAAAATAATATTTTCTGAAGCCGCTAACATTGCGAGAATCGGTGCAATTTCAGATGTATATGCTTCTTCCATATTTTACGCTTGACTATATAATAGTATAAAAACAATTTCAGAATGAACATTCAATGAAGGAAAATCACAGATTTCAACGTTGAGTGTGATCTTTAGCGAGGCACGTCATCACGCCTGTTCGTATTTAGCACCTTATTCATCGTAATGGCTTCAATATCGTAATAAGCACTTCACCTCGACTAAACCCATCTGCGGTAGATCAACGCGGCCTTTTGTGAGCATTTTGCGATTAGACAGACGCTGCTACTGCGAAGACTTTGCTTGCTATCGCCCTCCTTTCTCCCTGCTTTTGCTGAACAGTGGATTCCGGTCTCGCAATTGAGGTGCATCGCCTTAACTACGGGTCTTCTGTAGCCACTAGCCAGGCGATGCTAATCGTGGGGGATAGGGGTTCGGACATTGTTCTTCGCTACTCTTGATGTATAGGATTCGATCTTCCTTAACATGTATATGGAAACACCCAGCATCTACTCGTTGCCACAATCCATATACACGCTTTTATGATCTTCTCTTTGTAGATTGTATATATACGTCAGTGATACAATGCCTCGATGGCACCACAGTTCCAAAAGAAGCTTTTGAGACATCTAAAACCAATAGTAACTAGGTCTATATGTACCGAAGCTGTTGGTATTTGTTGTAGGCGAGGAGCCAAAATAGTCCTTTGTTCTTTTTATTGCATCACCATAGATAACTACAGAATCAAACAGAATCGCTAGATTGCGTTTCACTGAGCCTGTTTTGTAGTTTGCCGATAAACCATTGTCTATCAAAAGCTAGCTAAATGATGTGATAACGCTCTAACCGGAATTGTGATAGATATGTCATGAAGACCTTTTAAAGTGGCTACGGGCGAAGCTACTGCAATATTTCGCTTCTGTAGAACAGCAAAAAGTCATCTAAGGCGTCCTTATACTGATTTACTGCCAACTAACAGAGGATTTGAGAAAGAAAAATGCCAATTATAACACTCAAGAAAGTTGAAGTCATTGACCCAAAAATAAAGAACGATGACGGCAAGTTCTTTCTCTGGCTTTCCTTAATTTGCTCAAGTTCAAATCTGTACAGCATACATGACCCCAAAAAAAGGAAACCAGTTGAAACGATAGCGGCCTGCAGCCGAACCGCCTATAGCCTGTTCTAGGGATCGTTCTGGCTATGTTTGGCTCGGGAACAAACGCATTACTCCAACAAGAACTTTTCCCTTTACTGGCTACAGTTGCCTATTTTTGCTCGGTGAAACCGGTCAAGAGAGTTCTACAGAAGTCCGTACTCCTATCAACAGGATACCCGTTTCCTCACATATACATCGCCACCCCTTCTTACTGTGCCATGTAGTAGGCCTTGAAAGCATAATACTTTGTCTGCAATAACTCTCTGTAGGTTCTTCAACATCGCTGGGCTTACTCTGCGCTTAGCATTTCGACGTACTTACGTATCTAGTGAAGCCCAAAGCGAGCTTCCGTGTTATGCCGCATACGCGATGCGGGGCGACAAAAAGAACTTTGTCACGTGACGTGTCTTTGCTGAAGGGTGAATTTGTCAGCTTATGAGGACGCCAAATCTAAAACAGACTCTAGTCGTACCGCTCTAGACCCATGTTTAATGTTTCTAACATGGCCGTGTCATGCTTGCAGGGCAACTTTTATTCACGAAGGTCGGATACGTCGCTACCCATGGCATTAATCTCATACACCTGAATTTTTACGCGTAGTGAACAACGTGGGACGTACCGACCGCGGGTGGAAATCTCATTGTGCCATTGCTTGTTTTATAGTGGGCTTCTTTTCGAGCTTTTAATCCTCCTTTCAATCGAGCCTATTGTCTCCTAATACTTAGAAAAATCGGCAAGATATGTCACATTAACTACCGTTCCTCGTTAGTTTTACGAATTAAGAAGTTTTTACATATAGAGGTGATTGTCTCATCATGCCACTGAACATCTTAACGCAAACCTCATGCTATGGAGGTCGACACTTTCTTTACACGAATAGCTGAAGAAAACATTTCTTAATTGGATCCCTAAATTTTGCATGAATTCGCTTAATAGCGTCGTGAACTGGCGAATTTAACTCGCACTTTAAACATTCGTTCTGATTTATCATTGTTATTAATATTATATATATATATCATTTTGGTTCGCGTCAACGATAGAGACTCTTGGTTTTTATGATAAATTCGAATCAAGCGTCAGTAGCTAGACTAATATGCACAAGCCTGTTCAAGTGTTTCGTATATATTGTGCTTAAAAAAAACTCGTTCTATTGCTACGACGATGTTTTCTTCCCGTTTTGAAACCGAGTACATTATAATAATACTAGGATGCCTCCTGACTTTCTTTGCATTGTATGTAACGTTGGTGTACTCATGGCCGTGCAGGCGCTTATACATAAGTATATCTATGTACATATATAAACACGAATGCGCATAGGTTGGTCAACCCTTGACACTGGCAGTTTGCCGCAGAAGGAATTATGTGTAGGTTCAGCCAGTCCGATCTATTATAGGTGGGCCGAACCTGGAAGTGAGGGAACTTCAGTCGATATGGTCCAGATGTTGCACTTACTTGCTCTCGGTTTCTCGGTCTGAGTTGGCTCACTACTTCTTGCCTGCTTCCATCGGTTCCTCGATTGCTGGCCCAAGCGATCTACGATCGGCTCTCGATGACAGATGATCGAGTGGGGTTGCTTGTACTTTAGCCCCAGGGGCTCGAATCTACCCGTTCCACTTGCCCCAGCGAACGTTCTAAGCCGACTCCCCTCCTGGCGTACTGCCCTAACAATCTTCTCCTCCCGGCATTTGGCTGTCATAACCGGGTCCAAGCTGGGAGAAGCGAGCACATAGGCTTCTAGACCTCTGTTTTCCCCTAAATTCTCCCGTTTCCCAACAGCAACGTAAGCCATCTTCCTGTTGTAGGTTGACGTCGCCACAACGGTGGTCGTCCGTTACCACTGTTGCAGCCGAGGCGTACGGCTAGCTATGCCAAGAACCGGCAGGTGGCTGGACTTGGCCTGTTGGTAGCTACTGCTCGATGTTAAGCAGGTGAGTGGAGCTAACCGGGTGTTCGCTCGAGTAGCCCGCGTAATAGCTTCGTGGAGACGGATCTGAGTTTCGCCCCCCACCCTTTTAGACGGTGTCAACGCCACACAGGGCTCTGACCACCTGCAAGAATACTCCTATGCTTCTTTCACAGGCGTGGCGATAACCGCTTTTTCTCTAACCGATCAAATGATATTGCGAACAACTGGCTGGCTTATGCCCTAGGATGATTCTCGCTAGATTCACCTGCTTGCCTTTTCCTCGCCCTGAACTTCCAACCTTAGAGACTTTGTGGAAACAACTGAATTCGGCTTACTCTGTTTCGTACATTACGTAAACACTAGATATAGGATGATAGTTCTATGAGCCAAAGATCCTTTTATTTGCGGTGATGAGGTCAACGAAGGTAATAATAGACTTCTTTTCCAGATAGGCAACTGGAACTGTGGAGTATTGCAGAGGATACGATGTACACGGAGGCTTGTTGGTAAGCCTTTAATATAACGGACTGCAAAGGCGAGCAGCCAGATGGCAGGAAATGTTGTGTTTACATTTAATTTTCTTTTATATAGGCCTCCATATTTTGCTCTAGAGACATGCGAACTTCTAGCTTATTCATCTTATTCACTATTTTAGCCGATATCCTTATTATTTCCATATATTTTATATATAAATTTCTTCATTACTAACGTATGGGACGATCATATTTAAGCACAAAACACTTTGTAGAGCAACGATTGGGGCTAGTTACTAGTAAAACCGAGGTACTGTTAACTGCGGTTCGTTGCGAACGAAAAGTTACTTGGTTTACATTTAAGCTGCTGCGTCCAGTATCAGGGAGCGGTCGGCCAACTTGAGAAGGTTTTATCATTTCTAAGTGTGCCGAATCTCATATGATGCAAAACAATTATGACGAGCCCTTATAACTGCACGCAGCTGTGGTACCGGTTGAACCTTGGATGCTTTGGAAATTTTTGTGTTGTTAACGTAAACTCAGCTGCGATTACATAGATCCGCGAAACATTCGGGACGTTTCGCTTATATATATATATATATATAAATTAATAGCAGGCTCTCAAACGTATACAAAACCACAATAATATTATCGCTAAGCTAGTTCTTCTGGCTTAAGTGAACGATGCGAAAGCTGTGCTTGTCCGCCACTTATTTTCATTACATGCATCACCACCATGTGGCGTTGGCGCTAGCAAGAGATTTGTAAGTCGAAAAGCTGAGTAAACTATCGACGCTCGTAGCTTGATTGCCAAAACAACAATAACTATAAACAGAATGAGAGAACAATAGTAATAAGGTTTGCAGTGAAACGTAGGGTGTGGCTCTCTCGGATTATATGAATCATATTCTCTATCGAAAAAGCCGATCACATAAATACGTCTGCTTGAGCGAAATACTTGAAGGGTATATGTGCATCCTACGTTACTGATCCATGTTTGGGTTTATGTAGGGGAACTATTATTACCAATCGTAACTCTGTGAAGAAGTCTAAAACTCTCCGCTATTTGTATGATATGGTATATCTTCATACACCTATTTATGTAGTCTGATCTATGCTTAAAGCATATTTGGCCCCCCACAACGGCTCCTAATCAAACTGGCAATGTTGCTTAGTAACGTTCAATCTATAGCCGAATCAGATATTCAAACTTGTTACGACCGTTAAACGGCATCGAGCTTTTATAAGCAAGACCATTGGACCATAACGTGTTCGTGTCGGCATACACGCAGAAAACTTAATGTTAGCAAGAAGAAATTCATATGACGCATATGTAATACGAATTAAAGTACCACTACGATGTATAATCTAATAGGAGACATAGACCACATTCAATTCAAAACGTACGTCTCTCGATACCCTTTGCTTCAACAGGTAACAGGTGCTTCAGAAATAACTCGACGTATATACACATGTATAGCACGTGTCGATGCAGTTTGCCAATGCCTTTTCAAAAAAATAGGGGAATATAGGAAGTGTTACAATCTGATTGTAAACTGAACACTGAACTTCACTTTCCAAGCCAACGAGAGGTTCTTTTCAGTTGATGTGACTCAGCGCTGTTATGGAATGAGCTTTATACTTGCACGTTCCTCACTTCTGGCGAGGTGATACCGGCACTTGGATCACCACTGTCAGAGCAAAGCAAAGATTCCCTGGTCTGTCTTTTGCAAACACGGACGTATCGCTGTTTGCGTACGAGTCTCACCCCCTTACCCTGTCCCCCCTCGTCTTAAGTTGGAGGTATTTACTGTGTTGTGTTGAAAGCGCCAAACTCACTTGCGAATTCCGCCAGCAACAGCAACAACTCAGCGGCCTCAGGCTCAAAGCCTCGAACGCCTGCGGCGCTGATTCGTTGCTCCGCGTTGTCGTAACAACCTTAGTTATGCCGTGGTACGAAAGCGCCTTTTTCATTTGCATAGCAGAGCGGATGTTGCTGCGATAACGGATGCGAATAGGGGGCAAGTATCAACAACAGGGACAGCCTCTGTGGGGATAAACCTGCCGCCTACCGCCTAGCCGAACAAGCAAGCCCGACGCAACTATAATAATAGCAAGCAAAGCATCATCATTTGCGAGTTTTGTCACAGTTTAATGGAACTTTGAAGGCAGGTGGCTTCTAATCGACGAATGGTGTATTGAAATTTTCGGTTGAAAACATCGTTAGAACGTCCAGCGTGTGCCCCTTCATTCTGATAATGCTTAGACTGGATAAGTATTTCATCCTATAGCTGGATGGAACAATTTTGTAGACAGGTAGAAATGCTGAGTATATTGGCTGTACGAAAACGGTTCGGGCCTCGTAGGTGTTAAACGCGTGTCCGCGAAGTGTCTATTTCATCTTATAGGGTAATGAACAACGGGTTTATGTATTGCTATGAGACGAAGTGCAAATCCTGTACTACTATTTAAGAAGGCCATGGCTGACGCGACCGTTAAGATTGCCACAAATGTTAAACACTAAAGAAAAGTACAGCTACTCAGAGTTTGCTGGCTACGTGCAAAACATTATATGAAATAATTTTTTAGCCATCCTAAAGGAACTTATGCGTTGGCTAATACCCTGCTACAGCAGAAGTACCCAAAGGAGAAATACCAAATTCAGTCTGCACTATGAAAGTAGTTTGAGCGTGCATACATAAATGCTCAACGCCATAGAGAATCGCCGCCAAGCGATTAGAATAAACATGCGTTTCAAATAACGTCTTGGTACGTATAGGTAAATAAGCGCATTTGTCTCAGGGTCTTACTTTTAAGTATTGCATTACTGCAACTGATGTATTAGGCTCGAACGAAACCTTCATCGCTTTTTTACTAAATAGAAACTTATGTTCCTGAGATAATAATTTATTATCTTCATAACCTTTTTTCGATCTTCATTTGAGTCACATATGATATCCCGCCAAAAGGTTCTTCCTCGAAAAGGTTTTTCAACCACGTTTTAAATTAGGAAAATAGCACTACAACGGTGACTGTCCAGTTGACAGAAAAAGTGAAAATTCGTCGGCGCCAGGGTCAGAGAATATGGAGCTTAGAATAAAACCTTCTATTTTTGAGTCCACTTTTAAAGCAGCTTTGACGATGTCCAGTACGTGAAGTAGCGGTTTTGTTATAAGGCAAAATGAGCTAGTCTCATCTGTCGCTCGCATAGCCTAATTGGCCTTGTGCAACTAGGATAAATAGAGGCGCCGATCGAGCGACTGGTCCGTAGAAAGAAATTCCCAATGCCTCAGGCCCTCGTAATCCCACCAAATGCTAAGCGTAATCTTTTTGGATGAAGATCTGCGTGGACCTGCCCTTGGCTCCCTTCGCGAGCCACCTGTTTTGAGCTTTAGTTCATATTGACATATAGACATCTACATCTTATCACCACTGACAGTTCAATGCAGAAATTAGTCATTGTGACCATGTAACCCTTCATACCGTGCGAAATGTGAAGATGCAGCATTAAGCCGTAATTCTTTGTTGGACTCGGAGAATTTATGAGGTATCCAAGCTCCAAGTTTCTGTGTAAACCCAAGGGACTTGAGATGCTTATCAACGGTCGTGTGGCCGCAGTCTACCTTGTCAACCAATTCCCGGGTTGTTTGTCGGTTGTCTTTCTCAAAAAGTGCTTTCAGATGGGCATCGTCAAGCTTAGACGGTCAGCTAGAGCAGGAAGCGTTTTCAGGGTCTCGGATACCGATTTCAAACTTGGCGAACCGCTCCGGAGCAGTCGATAGCGTGGCTAGCGTACACAAACCATATGTTCCAGGCTATTTTGGCAATGTTTTGTCCTCCACAAGACTTATAGCACAGAAGATGTCGAAAATGTGGCTTTTCCACCTGAAACATGCATACTTAAGGAGTTCTTTCGAGTTGAAATTGCATTCACAACACTATTGTAGCACGTTGACAGAGCAAAAAAAGGACTTTCGAACGGTATATTCGAGATCAACAACAAATGAGGGGAGGCGCAAAGGGTAAGTTTTTTTTCATTTCATGCGACTTAAATTTTTGGTCAGTGGATTATAGGCGCTACACAATGTCTATCCGTCAAACTGAAACGTTTCTATGAGAATTTCCAGCGATGGACCCTCCAGATAAATGGGTCAATTTGCGTAAACAAATACCTCAATTGAATCCCACTCAAGTTTCCTTAGTCCGGAGGAACGTATATTCCATGTAATAATCTTGAAACGAATGAATTTCTTTATTTTTTCCACAAGTTTATGTGAGCTTCTGTAGTGCGTGACGTACGTCGATTGCGAGGACAAACGTTCCCTTTGATGTCACAATGTAGCTAGCTAGGGATTCCTTGTCAGGCCTTTAAGGAACGTGTTGACTGTATATTTATAAATATAGGAATAACCATTCCAGTCTCATAATGCGTTCTTAATAAGGGCAACGTATGGGCAGATACACATGGGATATTTGTCACGCGTGCAATAACTATGTAAGTCTGTTAAAAAAAAGTCAATCATGTCGTTTTTAGAGATAAACGAAGACCGTTCTACCCAGGCGGTCTTTCGTCGTGTGCGGCAAATATGCGGATACTCAACTGAGACGATCCTCAAATTCTAAAATATATTTTTTCAAAAGCCAATTCATGTTCTTTTGTGTTTGCATATTTCACTTGCTTCTATAATCAAAATAAACTTTTTTTCCGTATCAGACAGGAACGGCAGTTGGGATACTCATCCATTAAAAGTACGTAAAAGTTTTATAAAAGATTTATGTTTTTCGCCCTTATACACGTTGTTGCTGGAAGTATATGTTAGAAAAAAATAAAGAACGGAGCGTAGCTTAACGACCGGGTTTTGAAGATAACCGGCAGTCCTTATAAAAATTTTGCGGGCTACCAAATACGAATGGGCTGATTACTGTTGTCTATTTCTGTTTCCAATACCCGTCTAACCTACAATTTTGAACAAAGTGCCCAGGTTATACGTTCTAGCTAAGTTCGGACCCAGTTAGCAGCGATCATTCATTTGTAATATATAATCCGGATGTTTATCTGCCGCTGTAAATCGATAAAGTAGTAATATTTATGACACCTCATGACCTCTGCGTTCTTGTTAAGGCCATATGGTCTTGTCAAGCATCTTATGTCAACGGATGTAGTTATATCCATGCCTGCCGAATTGAATTGGACGTATTTAGAAGGCTTGAACAATTACAAAGCTTCAATCGGAATTCAGTCACGCGAATCCGACCTGCTGTTAACTATTCGATCGCAGTAGCAGTCTTTCACTGGGCCCGAAGCTTACGCAATGGACACTTTCGAAGCCCCATCACTAGTGCACGGTTTTAACTCAA
This sequence comes from Varroa jacobsoni, assembly GCF_002532875.2. Lineage (NCBI taxonomy): Eukaryota > Metazoa > Arthropoda > Arachnida > Mesostigmata > Varroidae > Varroa > Varroa jacobsoni. The sequence goes on along the minus strand of NW_019213295.1, from coordinate 424,734 downwards.
AGCTATACTAGTGCCGCTTTTGCAAAATGTCCCCACCACGTCTTATTATGGGAGGCCATATGTACTTAGAAGAGTATGGGGCGTACGTTGCAATGAAAGGTAATGACTTGGGTGAGCGTATCTGTGTGTTTGATCTTAGTTCTACGAACAGGCATGAGCAAATGCAAACGACTGTGACCACGTAAATGAGTATAATGCAAGCTACTGTAGTATACGTTTACATAATTTACAAACTGCCCTGAAGCCGCAGACCACGACACTGATGCGTAGTATACCTCTGTCTAGAGTTATTTGTTCGCCTTCACCTGAACAGATAAGCGGCGACCGAAATATCCGCAGACCATGTGTCATACAGAATGTTTTTACAACTAAATATATTTACATGCGATGCCCGCAGTCGTCAATAAGTTTAGAGAAAACCTGTTAGGATGTCGTACGAAATTTCCGCGCTTATAGTTTATATTTTATTGTGTTTGGGTGCGTTCTTACATCGCAACAACATCTTACAACAGAAGCAGAACGACAAAAAAAAGTTCGTTCTTTTTCCAACTGAGACATCTTTTAGGACCATCTTGCCTAATACTAAGTACACATTTATGGTGTACTAAATATACTTATTCGTGCATAAGTACTGGAAAAATATTGTAATATAAAAATATGCATAGCTGAACATATGTTATATAGATATATCACTCAACTCTAAGAACCAGTAGACTTCTACTAAGCAACCAGAGCTCTAAAAACAGGTCATACTACCCAAGGAAAACTGAGCGTGAAAAGGATCAGTTATTATGAGGTGGTTTCCCAAATGGTGCAGCCTGTTTTTAACAGATTAACACAGCGCGCACCTAACTTGTTGTTGAATTGGGCCTATTGATAAAGGTTTGTCCTTTCAGATACGTACACCGTAAATTGAACTGCGAAGAAAAGCTGAAGGAAATGACACTGTAGGACACGCGACACTGCCATTGGGTAGCACGAACTCATTGAGCCATACAGATGGAAATCGCTGACATTTGGAGCGGACGTCAGCTATTCAAAGGCACTATGAAGGTACAGAATATGGTAAATTGTTGGCTCAAGCCGCGATAACCACATTTAACAAAGTTTGCTTAGAACGAGGATCTCAAGAAAGGAAAAAACTTTTTCTCCTCACTCTGTTTTTATTGTCAAGCACTTGTATATATTTGTATAAACATGAACAGACAGAGAAATGTTATAAACGATACCTCCTATGAACGTTAAGTACAATCAGTATCCTCATACACATGAATAGATACATATTTCGATAATTATGCTCCTGCGTTATTGAGGGGCAGGTCACATCAGCTTTTCCAAGGTAAACACTTAGAAAGACATAAACATTAAGAGACATTGCGCACTCGAGCAATATACAAAAGCTAGCTTACGGCCCACGTAGTAAAGGTGAGAGCCAAAAATGTCCCCGAAACGAGGTTTCTAAGTAACCGCATGAATAGAACAAGCTAAGCCGATACAGACACAAATCAGGCTTGAATATTTTAGTTGTTACATTGCTAGCAAGGGCCCGTATGTACTTGAAAACTGCCGGAACTTCTGCGAAGTTTATATGCTACTTTTTTTTTTTCTAGTGCATTAATCTAAATAACTTATTCGCTAAACAATACAGTCAAGTAGTACTCCAGTAGCCGACTTTCAACTAACGTCGGAGCTGTTAAGGTAACCATTCGTCTGTTTTTTTATAGCCATTTTATTTTTTTGTTCGGCCACGCCAAGCGAAGGCGGTATCTGTTCAGCTGCAGCTACCGAAATAACTTTATGAGATATTTCACAACTTCGGTACCCAGTCGGAAGCGGCCTCTACCGCCGTAGGTTACTCGGACGATTGTAGCTTGCTTGGGATTTTGTTAACGCATAGTATCAATTATCTGGATAGTTTAGCAGTTAGCAATGATTAGGTGAAATATTTCGCTGCGATAGGACCAAGGACAACTGACATCGAACTTACATCCTGGCGTTCCTTGATTTAATTTTTTTTCTCGCACAGTTTTACTGACTCTATCTGATGGAACGATCTTACAAACGAAGTCTTGATAATTTATAAACCTTAAATCGAATCTAGATGAAAAAAGCATGATGATAAAGTACTATGAGACGCTTCCCTCTTTTAAATTTTGCGCGCATGAATTTGGCCAAATTTGCAGATGGAAATTGAATTTACATTGGGCTGTTCTTTCTGGAGCTTCGTTGGCCGAATTGTGGCAAGATTTTACCTTCACATAGCACGCATCACTTCCCTTGTTACTGTAGCAGGTCGCAGCGAGACGACGCAGTTACGTAAAACACCTTTGGCCAAATATGCTCTATGTCATAGAAACAATGAAGCACATAAGATTTCAGAAATAAGGAACTGACTGCAAATGATGTGATAGTTAGCATGGGTTATTTCAAGTGATTTTCGCTTTAATGAGATAGGTTAATAGTATTTTGGCATTTATAAGCATTGGCCTTCGCCAGAATCCATATATTCGCTTTAGCATTAAGAAAGTCCTGTTTGAAGGGGAAGGCATTTGTATTAAACAGCCGAGCAACTGATGGCCTAATTTTTACTTTCAATACAATTATCATCTAATGCCTTCTGCTGTTCCAGTAGGTGAAAGGTCTGCCCCATCTATACTACAGCACAGTGTTAGACTGCGGAGTCATGGCGCTGGGTCACAAGTGAGCGGAGTAGGCAAAGCATCGATATGGCATAAGCACATTCGCTATTGAGCATCGGTAAAAAAGCGGAGCTGAGGGACGATCGAACACTCAAAACAATTGATCCACACTCTGAAAAAGTGTGTTCTTCTAGCAGTTAAATAAAGACGTCTGATTAGCTTTTTGTTTGCTTTGTTTTTTAGTTTGTGTTAATTGCGGCCATACAGCGCTAACCGTCGCACGTGGTTGGTATTCGTATTGCGGTAGCAGAAAAGTAATTCAACATAGTCTTTGGATATTTATATATATATATATATATATATATAGTTTGGCGATAACAGAACGGAAGTACCATATTAAATGATACGGGTTATTAGAACAACGTGTGGAAGAAAACAAGTGATTACAAAAATAAAACTTCGATCTAAATGGTCTATGGACTGTTTAAACGTCTCTCTTATACGCATCTTTATATCATCATATGTCATGTAACATATATAAAAAAATATCTAAGCAGGAGTGAAGTACAGGGTTTAGAATTTTATGCTTAGATGAAAACCAAGACCCGTTTTCTTCAGTATCCTATTAATTTCCGCGCGTCAATTCACAGCGTTGGCTTCTTCATTCAATAGTCTACGAGATCGACTCAAGGGCGTTTTTTAAGCCGAATAGGTCTTCCACAGTTTTCTAGCTTATGATTATCCTTTTCATGATCTATAGTGTTAGTGATTAAGTTAAGCATAATCAAGTTAAGATCTGCACCGTGGCTCAACATTTTTTTTAAGAAGTACCATGTTGGGGCCCTCAGCTCGGAGCTTCTTATACTCACACTACAACGTAGTGTGTACGCTCAGTGTCGTCCCATCTACAGTTCCCATTTAATAATGTTGGCTCCGCGAAAGATCTTTGCAAAGTTCTCGATAATTCTGTAAGTTAGACAAGGTATTCAATGCGTTTTTTTCGCTACAGATATTCTTCCTATTACTACTACCACTACTACTACTAGCTACTAGACGAAAGGTCACTAGATTGACAATCCCAAATAGAATGGCTAAAAAAAACAGCGTTTGTTGAATGCTTTTTGGATACTTCTTAATGAGCCGAGCAGAGACAAGAGGAAATGGGGCGTTTACGGGCCCTCCTACTAAGTGTGTCATTAACGATAAGCAGCCCGATTGAGAAGTTGCAGTCCAAATAGATCACGAATTCAAGGGCAACCAGGCGCACTTAAGCAAAAGCTCACTTCACTTAAGAACAGCCTAGTTTCAGTTTTAAGCAGTGCAAAAGCTAAAAGTTTGTTGGAGACGTTTGCTGCGTCTGAGCTCTCTGTACTCGTACGGGATACTTTTGCGGCCGGCTAAACGTTTGCCCGAGGTGATACTTTGGACGTCGTGTGAACTGCCGTGAAAGAAAAACACCATTTTCCTATAACATTTTTTCGAACATTACATTGAAGATCAACGTTCTCCTAACGCTTTTAGCTGTATAGTAGTTGATTATTTGGAACAAAGTATATTACAGTTCTATGCCTTTTGCGACAGCTTATCAAATAGCGGCATAATTGCATTTTGTATTCTAGCACTATCGATGCCCGGCGTTTCCCTGTATGCTTTAGTGCCTATTCAGAAGGTCTGAAACCGTGTGCTTAGAAATAGACGTTACAGTATACATATGCTTCGTTTTACGTGTCATTCATAGATTTTTTTTTGTCGTCAATTGCTGTTTTGACTCTCAAGCTGATTATTATTGCCCGATTATGCCGATACGTTTCATGCTGTCACTGCGGTAATTTTATTTTAGCGAGAAACGTACTTTTTTTTTTGGCTGTCTTTTACTTTTACTCGTAACTGACAATGTCTTCAAATTCAGTTCAGATTATTCACCTCTACATTGTACCCAATGAAGCCAGGTTTCGCCCTTGTGAAGCCTTAGTTTCCAACGGGCAATTTCTCTCGTGAGAAAAGTAAGCACAAAACTACATGGGTGGGCACGCATGAGAACTGATCCGCAGATGAAGACTGAATAGACGTTTCGAATTTGACGTCCAGTACTGCCTGTAGACATTGCTCTAGATATGGAGATGAAAATTAGCGCAATGTATGCGGTGTGGACCAGATCCGGCTTCTATGTGGATTGGGTCCTTAGAAAAGCTCTTTCGATGTGTGATGATACGGAGAACGTGATATGTCTCTAACGAACATGGCAGCATCTTCGAAAGGCGACTATTAAGCGAGCGGCTTGTTCCTACAATGTGCGATCACCACTGGTGTAGCAGACTCTAAACAAATACAAGTAGCGTTCTATTTTGATAAGCGTCTGACCTTCATGAACATTGTATCTGACACGGACGGACATCTGGACCCAGGACATGCAAACTTACTCGACTAATAAACTCGGTTGCGTGACACGCAATACGTTTTAGTGAGCATACAGTCAGTCAGTCAGTCAGTCAGATACTACTGTGTGTCTGGCACGATGATTATCTGCTATCATCTTCCGCTGTTTGCCCTAATTTATGTATATTCTATGTAATTTTTCACATAATTTCATTTTTCATTGTTGTAAGTATAATAATCGACTCGTGCTTGCCGTACAATGTAGTGCTTAGATGGCACCTACAGTGAACATTCCAATTACCGCTGTTTGCATTATACAATACTACCCGCCAATTGGTTTGGTCCCTACTGAACCTTGAACAGACAAATCCTACCATGGCAATATCTCTTTAATAAAATTAATTTACAAACTACAATTCACTTATCCATACTACTTTTGTTTTTTGATTACTCACAGGCAAGTAAATACGTATAAGACATTATTTGTAATAACATAAAAGGTTCGCCATCGAGGAACTTTATCGTGTAACTGTTTTTACTACATTTCCTCTACAATGCTGCACGCGTTTTACTATGCCATTAGTGTGCATGCTTCCCTTGCACTCTGGGCTTATTTTACTTCTATAGAATTGCCTTTTGTTCTATCTAGTCTGCTGAATAGGTCAAAGCCTCAATCAACAGCATGAGTTGCAATCACCTATAGGACTCAATCATGGACATGGGCTCATCACAACAGAAACTTTAGAGTGCATGTGGACTTTTCATCATGTAATCGGCTTGCTGGCTGGCTGGCTGGCTGGTCTTACATAAGAAAATGTAAGTGGGCAAGAAGCTTGGCAATTGGGTGTGTGTATGTGCATGTGTTGGTAGTGAAATGTTAAGCTGATGTTGATTCACTAACTTCGCTAAGTGACACAATAAGCTATTGATTTGGGTGCCACGCTGCTCCATAAAAGTAAGAGGCTAACTGGGCCGGTCAGCTTCTTGTTGGAGGCTTCTTGTTGGTTCAGTGTTGAAACGTTGTGTTCCCTCTTTTGCTCCGCTTGTAGTACACTTAGCAGTTCTCAACTATCCGAGAATGGTAATAGCCAACTGGCCAGCAGACAGCAGACAAAGGAATCGCTCCTCGGTTCCCTCTACGATCAAATACTGTTCGATCTTCGTTCGTTCTTTAAGTTACTGTCTCACTGAGTTTTGTTGTTATTGTCATTGTTGCCCGCCGCTGTTGACGCGTTCTCGTCAAGGAACCTGCTTCGCTGCTCTCCCGTGCGTCCGTCTGTGTTCGCCTGTTACTTCATCGTCCAATACTGTCTCTGTAGTCGATGTTGGGTGGCAGACTGGTCATAGAAGGTCGTCGTAGCTCTGTCTAGTTAGCTTGACTGCTTTTTGAGCGACTGAGTAACCGTCTACGTTCATGTATGTGTGCGTCTTTGTACTTGTGTACGGAAGTCTGCAGCCCAAGTGCGCGTTTGCGGGTACGTGGCCATGTGTGGATCCCTGCCGTCTGCGTGTGGATGCGGTCAGCAGCTCCACTGACAACAAACTCCTCAACCCACCGTTCCTGTTCCACCGTCTTGTCCCTAAATTATATTAGGTCCGCTGCCTGGATGAGAAAAGCAGGCAGGAGACAAGAAGGACAACGACGGTCGGTTGTTGGCCAGTGGTCACTGATCAGTGGTGGCCATTCAGATCCTCGTTACCCTAACCGCTAGTGCGGCTCCTCACAAACTACCTTCGACTGTATGTTGAACTCACACCGAACCGACTGGCTACCTAGCCTCCTCTGCGTCTGCGTGTTTCCTGTTTACCTCGCTGTCAGGAGATCTCCTCTTCGGCAGTTCACTAACTAAGGAGAACACTTAGAGTCAATTATTAGGCCTTACCAGGCGTACATCAGATCAACACAAATACGTATCTATCAGAACGAAAAGGGCCGGGAACTGTCGAACTCGCTGTGAGAAATCTCAAGCTATAGGTCTTGATTACTTGAAAAATATTAAGTTGCTTATACGGGCAGTATTTGTTGTCTTCTAACGACGTAGGTCGGTTGAAATCCGAACAAAAATTGTAACTAGTTTCAAATATTTCTATATTCTCCTTTCTGTTTTTCAACTGATTAAGTAGGAAAGTAAATAACTATTTGTGAAAAATATATAGAAGTTATATAAAAAATGTGTCAGTATAAAACTAAATACCATTTCAGCTTATCCTAACCCTTTTGACCTCACGCTTCACAAGTAATAGGCATCATATATATCACCACGGTGTTATTTTTTCTAGGCAGTATTCCTTTTAATTTCTTTCTTCAGTGCAGAACAATGCTTTCATCCTATCAGCATATTCCGCTAAAAACGTTTCATCTTTACTTCGTCAGCAACATTTTTTACTATGTCATTATGTCAAACAATCATCAAACAATTTATCATGCCATTATGACTGAGGTAGACCTCTATGACGATGGTTTCATCTTCTATGACGATAAAACAATCTAGAACGAATATTCTGTTTTTCTTTTCTTCTGTTTTTTTTGAACCCGACCGTCTCGACCGAACGATGCGCCCCAAGTGAACACCCGTAAAACGCGCTTATCGACGTAAAATGTGCGCGATTTTCGGTAAGCAGAATCAGTAGCAGAACGAAAATCAACAGCTACCGAAAAACCAACACGCTCTATCTGACTGTAGATTAACGATTGGATGGCTCGTTTTCTCGTAGTAGCGGTGGTCGTGGCACCAGTGGCATCGGGCGCCGCACGAAGTGACATCGTTAAGCGATTAAACATAAAACCTCTTGATATCACATCAACATCAACGTTGGCTTGAGCCTTTGTATCCGGTTTGCATAAAACTGTTCCACGGAACTAACTGGCGTGTCTTCTATTTTCCTTCATCCTCTATGCGCTTTTATAGGCCCCTCTATTTTTATCATCAATATTTAATTTTTTCTCAGCACTGTCTAAACGTATCTCTCACATAATGTGGAAAGGACGATTTCACGAGAGAAAAAGTTTGCCCTAGTCATCAACTTAGTCGTCACTCACATTCTGATTTAATTGTTGATTCCGTGTCACTTGCTGACGATGACGGAGACGTACGAGTGTATATATACGTATAGAAGCTCACAGGTCGACAGATTGCACACGCTTGAAAAACTGCTACCAAACGTCCCGCCCGTGTCGTTCAATTTGAGTGACAGGTTAGATATTGCATCAACCCTTATTGAGTCAATCTCACGTGTATCCTACTGGATTGACGCCATGCAAGCACATATGTAGTTATAATTTTGATTAAGCTTGATGATATTATTAGAAAATATGGTGTTATAATGGTTTACTCCATTGCGCAGAATTGACTTCTAGGTGTCTGCTCTTTAATAGGGAAAAAATTTTCTTCACTTTTTGATTTTTTTTTTTTGAAGAAATGATCGCATTTGTTTCGATTTGGTATATAAAATTTACACTGCAGACAAGCTATTTTGTGTATTTGTCCATATATCACCTGCTCTGCTCTCGGCTTTTGTCGGCACTATGCCTGTTATTGTCTTCCTCGAACATTCTATAAATGATATTAGTATGATTTAATTTTTTCTAAATATTGTTTTGCTATGAATGGGTACAAATATATGCATATAAAGAAAAACTAATTACCAGTAGTATACAATCAAGCATTTATAAACGTTAGCACAAGACGCACGGTCCGCTCATAAACATCATGTGCGTCACTCACACTATAAACAAGTGACAAAAGAACATTTTATCTATAGTACTTCTTTTGTTGGTAATAAATTATTTTCGTAGAGTTTGTTCCTACCGCGTGAAACATCTGTGCCCTTAGCAACTGGTAAGCTATGTTCAGTTCGAAGAAACACGTGTCCGTCCACGGTATTCAATCCTACTAGAAGAATAAACAGCGGGTAATATTTTTTCCACACTGTCATCACAAAAATAGATAATGTAATCCATGGGCCAATAACCAAGTTAAGCTCAACTCTCGTAAACAGGCTTTAAAACTGAGTTCAAACCTTACGTACTTACGGGACGTATTAAAGAATGTACCTATCTATGTGTAACTTATAATCAGCGATCTCTTGTCGAGAACCATCTGCTCTCCGAGCGAATCCAAGTCGCTGAGTATGTATACCGCATTAGGCCTCTTTTTAGAATGAGTAGTTTGCTTATGGCTCGACGGTGTTTTCTGAGACCAGTGGTTGTCGGCGTCTAGGGTACGCTTGTGTTGATACCGCATGCTTGAATCAGGTTTTCCGACAGAAAGCATCATCGACACGAAAATATTAATCAACATGACGCTTTGCTAGGCAAGTTTTGCTTGGAGTCCTTCATCGTCACGGTCGTCTATTCCGTCGTTCGTTACGCTTTTCATGCAACCGCCATTGCTGCTACGGTAGCTATTACTTTTGTTTTTCCTTTTAGAATCCACTCGGAGCCGATAATATTGGGTTATTGCTTATTGTTCTTCATCTTTGTCGAGTGCCGAGTCAATCGTCACTTTGCCAGACGTCAAAATTGCCTGGTCCGTCGTCATACGCAGCCGCCAACACTCACTCCAGGACACGCGCACATGCACGGACGTATCGTCACTCATTGACTCGTGCCAGACTTCACACCGGGAATCATATGGCTGAATCTGACAGGTGAAACTGGTTGAAGAACCGGCTTCCTAAAAGCGTAGGGAAATAGAGTGACGCAAACGCCCAGAACGCTTGGACATCGATTTTACACTACGTGCAATATGGACGCATTGTGAGTTTTATCATTGTTTGTAAGCGGCTTCGTATATAGTCAAAGCGAATAAGACGGCGTATTATTGCTTTATTAAAATAAGCACAATTAGAAAATTATTAACAGTATTTACCGACACGTTCTGCACGCCTATCACAAGCCAAATACCTCCTAAAAGGTCTTAAGAAACTCTTTTTTTTTTTTATAACTAAACGTGGACTTTCAATGGCCACGTGATAAAACTTGAACATGTGAATTCCTGGAAACGGTTCGCAGAAAGTCAGTTTATCGCTAGTACCTTTCTTAGCCACTAACCATTATATTTAGTTACATTAACCGTGTTCTCAAAGCGGTACGTTATTTTTGTCATAACTTGTTATTAGTCATAGTGTGTTTTTTTCGAACATTTTTTAGCTTGATTGATAACGGAGTTTAGTGGCCTCAAATAAGTAAATAAGTAAGGTACTCAAATACAATGTTTAGCTGGGTTTAACGTGTGCGAAGGAGACCATGATTTCCATATACGTACCCATGTAAATATCGAAAGACAGCATATCTACATAGATATTTCGAAACCATTCCGGCTTAGCTATGTGCTGCATATGATATTTAGACAGGATCATTCTATTCTAGTTTCTGTATTGATGTTTCTATTTAAACAGTGCCTAGAAGGTCGAATTGAAGCTATCTAAGGAGCACTTTTCGAAGAAGAACTCAGCGAAACGTTGAGCTTCCACCTCAGCGCAGGCACTGATCATTAGCAATTTCAGCTTTTCATGCGCCAGATCCGGATAAATCGCAACCAGGAGCTTTTGAGGACCCTCTCAGAGATATGCACTTTCCAAGTGATTCCGCACTCACCTGGCGGATGGCGGAAAAACCATGGATAGCTATAATTAAAATGCAAAGGCAAAATTAGTTGGTTATTTCTTTGTCGTGCCTCTCAGCAGTCAATCAACAGTTTGTTTTGGCACTTTTTGCAATGCTAGCAAGATGAAAGTGTGATATGAATGAGTTAGATATATTTTATTCATTACTTTAGTCCAGCAATCTTTATCGCGGTGCAAGGTAGCCGCACGAATTCTTCGAAACTTCGTAGAAAAGTTACAGCTTCGAGCCCATCAATGGCTATAAAAAATTTCACGCAGAGAGAAAGCGAGCCAATGTTCATTGCTATTCGTATTCAAAGCTTTTCCATATGGATTGTAGCGTTGTGAACAGGGTTTTCTGGTTCATAACCGAACTACCGTGAATGTAGCCGTTTCAATATTTCACTTTGGCCTATGGCCTTAAATTAAGAAGTTAGAAAAAAAAAATCTGCAGATTAAGATTGGAGTAAGTTGGGGTGCTTGTCACATGTTTAATAAACCGAGAATGGCAGCTTAATGTACTAGACAAAGAGTAACGCACTGCCTAAAGGAGGGTGCTTGGAACAAATTTTTAATAGAAAAACACGTACATCTCCTTCAACGAAACACTCTGAGTATTTTACGGCCGGTTAAACTTCTTTCGTATAATACCGACGAATAATACTTTAGCTGTATGGCACGGATACAACTCTCCAGCCCTATTTAAATAGCACTCCAAATGATATCTAGAACTATTACATATATTTCAATCAGTTACCTTTCACCGGTAGTACTCTATTTAGCATATGTATTTGAACCGTATGCTCCCGGTGGTAAGAAATTATGTTTAGGAGAAAACAGTTCTTTTACAGAACTCAATCTAACCAAGAAACTGCGTATTTAAATTTCAAGAAAATAAGGGCGTAAATTTCATCATTATTGAAACATCATTCCTGCGTAACGTAATTGCAGAACAGTTTATATATAAAAGCTTGTATATCTCACTTTCGCATCGTTTAGTAACGTTCATTAAGAACTACATTTTTCCTGCCAACCTAACTTTTAGGCAAGACATGTGCTGGTCAGTAGCAGCAGCGGGAGAATTGGTCTGAACTACGGAGGGACGCGAAGAGTTCTCGATAACAAATAGCAACAACCAATGGTGAAAAAAAGGCGAACCTATTATACTGGTAAAAAGCAAAAATGCATTAGACATCGCCGTCAACTAATCAGTGTATTATTATATGTTTTATCTGTTTGTTAGTGGCAGCAGGGGTTGAATAACAGTGGCCGTTCGATATAGCACTGACCTCAACCAAAAGGCCCCCATTAAAGCCGGGCTGACTGATCAAACCCATGTATCAGTGCAGGCCAGCGACGTTATAAGAAGAGAGAGACAGTCGATGCCGTCGCCCGAGGCCGGTCAACCCTATTTTGCTCCTCTCGCTATGTAATGCACCCAACCCGAAAGACCCATCATTCCGAAAGCAGCAGCCCATACAACCAATCTCAATACGAGATCTAACAATAGAACAGCACGGGATGAACCGGCCTACGAGAACACAATGGTAGTAGCGGCGGGGTAGTCGCAGTGGGCACGGCGATCGTGATACGGCACTGGTTCCCGTGGTCATGGTGGCAATCGTGGCGGCGCTTCCAATGGGGGTGGCGACTGGCAAATGAAAAAGGGGAAAAGAAAACGTTAGCTAGCTGAGCTACCACTACTCCCATTGCTGCTGCCGCCATTAAGGGCTCAGTCGAGAATGAACATGAGGGGAGTGGATGGAAGAGATGTATGGAGAGGGGTGCAGAACAGGAAAGACAGGAGATAAGGTGTGTTGATGGTGAAACCAGTGAACGCAGCACCAGAAGCAGCAGTGATTTAGCAAGATTTGGTTCGTCCACCTAGTTTAGTTATCTACCCACTGACCACTGGGCGATACATCCATAGTGCTCCGTCAGGGAAAAGGTGGATCTTGAGTCGCTCGGCTTACGCCCATCCTGATACTGGATACCACATCGTAGCGGTTGGCACCAAATTTGCTAACGGGCAATACATAGGACAGCGCAAAGAAACGATCGAAATAGAGGGGCAAGACAGGGATACGAGCCCGGAATGAAACGAGAAAAAGGAGCTGAAGGAATAGACGAGAAGCAATGAAGGATATGGGTAGGAAAGAGAAGCAGGAAGAAACCAGCTGGCCAGTTAGCCGGAGGGCAACTCGTCCAGAAGGACTGAAAACAACGGTCAGCCAAATTAATCTGCACGGTCACTATGTGTGCAATATGCTGCTAACTCTGCTATCGTCTCTTGTTCGATTCCTGCTGACTGATGAAGCAAGATCAGCGAGTGTCCACAGGACAGCACTCGAGCTAGAGAGAACAATTGACATCGTTTTTAATCAGATCTACTGAGTGCCCAACTTATGGATGTAGGGGCACTAGGTGGGGCGAAGAAAATGACAACTGCTACGAACGTTGTCGGATGATCAAATCAGGGTAATCCAGGGTTGGAAGCGCAGTATACAATGGTGTGCTAGACGTGGCATCCCGCTAGCGTCGATGAAGGCGGTTTTTACATAACAGAGGCTCCGAAGATGATCGCATGAGGTGACTATAGCTTTGTGTGTAAATACAATATAAAACGAGAACTGCCTCACAACGTGGAGCACTCATTACTCTGCTTATGAAAACATATTGCGGAGCACATGTTTTGGATTCATTGTCATACCTGTACGTCCCTTGAGCAGATATCCTAACGCGATATATAGTTTGTAATTATATTGACATCTTTAGATTAGTTTGTTTCTAATTAGTTTATCATATAAATGAGAAATTTGCAGATTTCCAAACGTGATCATCTTTCAAGCTTATATAGCTAGTATGCTGGACTTAAAGGAGCCCTCCCATCGACGGACCAGAAGCGAACAATTAATTTTAATTTTCTATTTGTTATTGATGAAACAATAACTGTCACATTTTTTATGAGTTTGGATAAAAGTATTTATGCAAGCAGACCCGATGCTATCTTGGTATTATCGAACGAAAGTGCGACGTCTGTGGAAAAGTCTAAGTTCGTATATACTGCATATCCAGAGAAGTCAAAAATAGTGGATATTAAACAACATTCTCTGTACTACTAAGGATAACACAAGTACTCGTCGCTTTCAAATACAAATGTTGTATATATATATATATATATACATATATATATATATATATATATATATATATATATATATATACAACATTGACCGAAAATCATGTTCAAATCCACTCCCAGAGGCGCAGCGCCTATTGTGCAAGATGTTCCTGTCCCAGTCATATGCGGGGGGAACCAACTTGTTCACTATCTATTAGTCAACTGTATTACGACCATTGTAAATGATTTTGCTTTTTAGTTAACGACGTATCTGTAGGCCAATGAAAATTAGCCTTCGACTTAAGTTTCTGAAGTATATCGACATAACTTGAATAGTTACACATACGGTGCCATCGACATTACGTCCTCTGCCTCCCCTGGCAGTACATGGAGATCGATTTTTGAAGTAGACCGTAAGACGCTCGAAACTGCTCTAACATTTACTTACACTTAATCCGCTCTTACTAAGCGCTGTTTAAGCTTACGTCAAAGGCTTTGAAATTCCGCAAGTGCTCACAGTGTGTTTACTCAGTTGGCCGAATGTCTAGCTCAATGGGGAAACATACGGGACGCCTGATGACTCCACAAAGCTCTCCCTGGAATCGACTTTATTGTTGATCTACTGCCAGCATTTCAAACGAACCGACCAGGCAGTGCACAGAAGCTAATAAATCTGCACAGACCCTCGGACGCTGGATCGTAGATCTCGTTTGCTGTACGTTCCCTGATCGCTCGGTTTAAATCCCAAGCCAGGATCTAACACTTGTCAAATGTTCTCTCTCTCTTCTGAAAACCGACACGTATAGCGGGCCAAGTCTTCGAAACATACGTATTGTGGTTGTGATAGTTTGAAGGAAATTACAGCAGACGTGTTTATATCAATAAGCTTTAACAAGCTTGGTACATGAGTAAGTACATAGCGTACGCTACGACACAAATTCAAGTTCCTATCGTTTCTCTTCCTTCAGCGAGCTTCGATTGAGATCGAGTCAGCTCAGCAATAAATTAAGTCAGCTCGATAGTAGAGGTTTCTTAGTAAAGTCGATTTGCGCCGTACTCCTGGTGTAAATACACCGTTCAGTCTAAACCAACGTCCTTCGTACAGCGGAGAAAGCTAGGCTTATTTTTTAGCTCGTTTTCTATGTGCAAGATTAATCCGCGTTTTTACACTAAAGGAAATCGGCCAGCTATGTTACACTACCTGGTCCTTTCAAGTACTTGCGTGGCATTTGACCCCTTAGATACAAAAAACAAACAAAGCTTTATTTTGCTTTTTCTCAGCGTTTTTCCTCAAATGGCCTAATATTGACATACAGCTATAAGTACACTATCCCATTTAATAGAAACGCGGAGATTTCCTACCGTGTTCTGTTGCTTCGACTACGCCCGTTTCTACAAGGACTGCGAATCGACGAAATGTTTTCCCCTTTTAAATATTTTGCTTTTCAACGAAACTACAGTAGCCTCGTAGCTGCGGCTGGTCATCGTGGCAAAACGGAGCTCTAACAAAACATCTATTAGGCCCTCGACGAGTGGGGTTTTCCAGGCTCTTTATAGGAGTCCGGCTGGTTGTTTCATGAATGGCGGACTCGCGCCTCTCCAATGAACGGCGCGATCACATTCCACCGAAGACGCGAATAATGTCAAACAAATTACGATATAATGCTCTCGGTAATAGCAGATGAAGATCAATTAGTTTACATATATATCCGAGTTAGTTTAACGTGTGAACGCTTTCTCGAAGAGAAAATAGATACATTTTTGACAATTATACAAGATATACACTTTGATTCTATATATTGCCATAGTTTCAGATATTGCCCCCGATCATCTCAGTTAGAGAATTTCAAAACAAATTCCTTTTCACATCGGAAAGAGACGTGTTAGTTTCCATGCGCTAAAGACTGCTGCGATGGGTACAAATGAAATAAACATTATCGAACGCCAATCATATTGTACCAGGGTAAAATGGCCTACTTCATCTCGTTTCCGACGCTTCTGTAGGGTGTCAATCCAGTAAGACCAAATCAGTATTTTTGCATAACAATGTACCTCTCAAGAGAATAATGAGTATGCTAAGTAGTTTAGAAGCGTCTCACCATGCATATATAACCAAATCTATCGTATGCCGAACTTCTTCATTGAATATCACGGACAATGTTGTAACTCATCAAATGTTTACCTGTATTCTACTATATATAAAAATTCTGTTTGCATTAAAACTAGCCTAATACCAGCTTAAACAGGGCATGCACCTAATGCTTTTGCAAAAGCCTTAGCAATTGCACAACAGCTTTATTCTGTATTTAACTTTTCCCAAGAAGATTTTAGATATTGACGTTCAGCGCTTTAAAATACCTCGTGCTAATTTTCTTGAAAATTCTATAATGTTCACCTTTTTTTTTTTGTTTTTTTTTTTTTAATAAAAGGCACTTTTTTCTGCGGTTCCAATATTCAGAATAATATGATCCCTTAGACAGGCGGGCAAAACTGAACCAACCGTACTGCTTTAAAAAACTGACATTAGAAAATTAGAGGAACTATATAATTTTCTGCACCGTTGAGACTGTAAGCTCCACGGTAAGTTGCATTATTTTTCGACCGATACGCTGTGTGACCGCACTATTTTGCAAACGCCCGATACTTGTACAGTCACGTGTTCTCGGTTACCAGAGAAAAGCTAACGAGCGCTCTTATTTTTCGGGCCGAGCTCAATGAGTCTCTTAAAATCAGCGATCAATGTCAATTACGTAGTATTTGTATGTCGAAGGATGTATATATCGAGGCATTAATGACAAATTACTTTATGTACCTTCTCTGTGTGTATTGTACGCGTTGGCTTTACATGTTATTTGGCAGATCCGGCCCACATGATACTCTTGCAGGATCTTTTCTCTGGATTCTATTAGTTTTTTTTCTTTGTTTTTCACTGGTAAATGGGCAAATTGACAGCACACCTACATCACGTAGTTTCCTCGCTGCATTCTCTTTATGGGACACGTAGATACTACCTAGTGTGTCATGCGTAGCTATGCATATATACCCAGTTCCAATGGTGGTCTTACTTCAACCTCTCTAGTCGCCTTTGGGGGTCCACTTTGCTATCAGCTAGCAACAGGACCGCTGTGGATAGCGTCACTGATCGTGCGTTTCATTGACGGCTTCCTACCTGTACATGCAACTGCGTCTCCATATGATAATATATCAACACTTTTCTTTCTTGCCTGGCTCTTCGTTGACTACCGCAAACGTCAGCTCGTGTGCAGCTACCCAGCTTCAGTGCCTCTCAACGGGCGTCCGAGCGGACGTTTCCTCGGCCTTGGCGCCAGTGCTATGCTACTATAAACTAGACAACTGCTCCCTAGCTCGTTTACCTTCCATCAAGAGTTGTCGCGGCTGCTTTTCCAGTTACTTCTGCGGCAGCTGTTGCTGTTGATACTATACGCTTGGCTAGTCGCACCTTGTGGCTTAGTCTTACGCTGGCTGGCTAACTTGCGCTGCGCAACAACGTGCAACCTTGTACTCCACCTGCTTCTAACTGCATCGGCCAACATCGCCCTCACCCGTTGCACGTCAGCTACCCCCTACCGCAGCGCTGCCGCATCGCATAATCAGCAGCAATGGGGCAGTCGTCGTAGCAGTAGTTGTCGGGCTACGAGCTCGGCTGGAGCTCCAACCTCTGGGGAGTCATCTACACGCCGCAAGATAACCTGGCAAGACCACCGGACTCACCACCCTATTTCTACCTACGCTGCTACGACTGCGAAGGGTTCTTTACCGCCAGAGTTAACCTTTAGTAGCAGTAGCCGTCGCAGCGCCCATTTTTTCTTCCAGGCTGCTCCGAAAGCAGGGTCGAAGCGATAGAAATTTGTCATGTTTTTTTACCGTAGGCTAGTTAGGTAGCGAGCAAGTGAGCGACCATCCGACGGCCAGGTCCAAGTCCCCCCGTGGAGACATACTCACATATACAAACATATTTATATATATATATATATGCATGTAATACAGCCAGGAACAAACAGGCATAGCGGGATAGCTGCACTAGCTCTATTGTTAACGCCTGCCGGTGTTGGCCACAGTAGGGTCAGTTTCTGCTGCTGTTGCTTGACTGGCCACCTGCTAATTCAGCTATTACTACTACTACCAGTCTTTTTGATTCCCAGCTAACGGCGTTAAGTGAAGAAGTCGCCTCGCCGGCCTGTCGGGGGTAACAGGCTGAACGATGGCCAGATTGTCTTGACAATCTGCAGCGCCGAAGCGTGTCGACCTTGCTGCAGTCACTAAGCGGAAAAGATCAGCGGTAGCAGCAGCAAATAGCCAATCAAACAAGCTTCCAGCAAACGTGGCTGAAGCGATCGTTTTTAGAAAGGTCAACCGACATGTACCAGGCAATAAATGCAATGGATGGAGCCAATAGGATAATGACTGTCATCCGTATTATGATCCGGCTATAACGAGGGACTCGCATGTGCTAATGCGCTATACTAATATCATTTTTTGTTTGATGAACGATGTATGGTTCTTCAAGGAAATAGATAGTCGAGGGAGGAAGAAAACAGGTGTCGAAAATACAGGCTAAAAATGTATGGCAGTAGCCCACGTTTGAACTCACATTTGTATGAAAGTTTCGTATAACTCGCCGGACGGATTGACCATCGTGGCCCACACGATAACTAATTCACGCCTACCTATGTGTTTCGTGGGCTCCGTGATATAGTTGTGTGCCTCAATATAAATCTACGTGAGTTAGTCCTTCGTATAATTATTACGATTCCTGTGTGATATAACGTAGCGTATTAAGCTATCGAGGTATCGAATGGCCGTTCGTTTTAAAATGTACATCAAAAAAATATAGCAACTATTTTAACGTAAGGACAAACAGATACGTGCCTCTAGTACGTATCATTTTGTCTGCTTGCATTAAATGGACGCTTTTCGACGCTGGAGTTTTCGTCGCACAGCTTTATTAACCTGTAATCGTTGGTAGTATATCAAATATGAATAGAGATCTGCATTCCTGTTCTACCCGTAGTCAAAATACATAGCGCAACAGCTAGTTCTGCATATATACGATCTTTAATAAGGTAGTTAGTTGTATTATGTATTTGTTGCAAAGCTTTGCTTAATTATACCTACGATGAACTAGAATTTACCGCCACTCAGCGAAATACAAATCTACGTCGATTCGCGCTCGACTTGGTATGTAGCTGTAGCTGCATACGTGCACTCTCGTGCATGAACGTCCGGTGCAGAGTTATCTACATGAACATTTTTACCTCAAAAGTAGCTATAGGGAAACCGCAATGCAGGGTTTAGGGCTATTGAGCGTCAAGGACAATGTATTTGACCCTGTCTGTCAGATGGCCTTAGGTGGATGTTGACTAATGGTTTTCTTTCTGCCTCCTTCTGAGATTGGTTTTCTTTCTTCTCGATAGTGGGAGAGAAATTGAAAAACTACTGAACCCGAACTAAACTCAGCTCGATTGGCTTCTTGGCAAATGTGGGATCGAAGCAAGTCGGTGGGCAATGGAGTAGCAGCGGCAGCGGTGCTAGTGGTTTTGTGGTCGTTCTGATGACTCTCCAATTCCCTTAGAGCAAATCAGTCATTTCAATTTCCAATTCCGCGAACGGTAGTGGCTCACCGGGGCTGCCGATCGACTGCAGCCACTCATGGTAATACACGAAAACACCAGTCGCTTACTACACCGCAGCAGACTTTTTGGCCCTCCTCTGTCTACAATGAACACTTCAGTAAATAATGCTAGTGGAGTTTATTAAGATCATTCACTCCTTGTACGGGATATATATATATATATATATATATATATATCGATTTTAAGAGCTATCACACTTGTACAACGCTGTGCATGGATGGATCGACAGATACTATCAAAAATAATTTGTGCTTATATAAACAGCTTCCATTAAGAGCAATTCTAGACGGCTTGTTAAGTTCATGCGAAGCTATATTTTCGAACAATTCTCCCAATTCAATGTGATTGAATGCTAGAGCTTCAACTGACTATTGGGTGAGCAAGGACATTTATAGGACTCCTTAATCGGTTTAATTAAACAGTCTTCGGTAGTTTACTCAGGTTAAGAACGTCTTTATGGGTCAAAGCTGCTCCGTGAAATAAGAAGATGCATATTTCCTTGAGCGGGACTATGCCAAATGACGCGCGTATGCATTTAGCTGTCAGTCCGGTTTTTCGGGAGTGGGTTTGTATCCCAAATCAGACATCATGTCATGGAAGTAGCAGAATTGCGAGCATTGCAAAAATTACTTGTTTATTTTTCAATAGTATAAACGTGTCTACTTATTCCGCCTAATAGACTTTGATTCTTTGTCGTTATAGCACATATGAGCGTATTTATAATATCATATCATAGTCAATCTTACCTACTTCATAACGAAAAGATATTCAGACTGAAAGTAGTCCTTCGCAAGTTGTAAGCGTCCTATGTGATGGATGTTTTCATCTTCTAACGTGTTGTCGAAAAGACGCCAGAGGTTTAAATATTCTGCCCAGTGTGTCATTGAACTATCGAAAGTAACTTCAACTCTGCATCTACCACCAGTTTATATAACTAGTTTGTATTTATATTGTACCTAGGTGAGCACAAAGCGTTTCTTCCCATAACCGTATGGCCCGATGGCTTTTACTTCTGCTTTTTATTTTTTCCTTCCGCAGTGGGACTGCGCGCTACATTCGCGTTCCGGAGCTAATTAACTAGACTTTCCGAGGCAGGTACGAATATACTATAATATTTAGCGTAGAACCGCATTTGATAGTTTCCGATATGTGGAAACGGCTATGCCAACAATCAAGTTCAAAACGGTTTGGTCGTTAGGGACTGATATGAATTCCACAGCGGGAATTGAAGAGCAGTAGTTCCGCAAGCTTTTTAGCATATCTTCAATCCTAAATTGTCTCAGCTTCACAAGTGTCGAAAGAACTGTTTCCTGTTTCAGACCTGGCAACGGTTTCGTGATAAATATTCACGACAGCCAGCTTGTCCATCCGTGCTAGCGTTCTTCCCTGATATATGTCGTCGGAATCAATATACATAAAGTGTTTGTTGTTAAATACAATACCTCCTAAAGTGTGAGTAAAGTTATGAGTACGGTCACGATGGGTAGGAACGATACGATTATGGTAGTATTAAACTCTAATCGATAACAGAGAAAACACTGATGTTAATGTTAGTCCTATTTATTAACTTTCAGGTACGAGGCCGATCGAGGATTTGCAAGTGGGTCGCAGGTCTACATATATGTTGTTACTTTAATCGCTTAGCATTCATCTTCCTTTAAACCGCAAAAATTTAGAAGTTGACAGAATAGTGGTGTTCACGAGATTAAAATTATCGAGCGCGAATTGTTATTGGTTAAGAAGTCCTATCCGATTTTAAGTAAAAGTTATCCTGTTCTAAAAAGTGACCTTTTCATATTTGTCTGTCTGCCTGCGTTCTGAAGACTGAAGAAAGATATTTAAAACAGAGAGAGGGGCACAAATTTCTTGACTTGATTAGATCTATTTGTAAAAAAGCAGGAATGAAAATAATTAGTAATCTTGACAAACGTATGTCTCGTTTACAAAAATGTATGCTTTGAACCAGAAAGGCGGCGGGTTTATAATCAAAGCTAATATATTTTTATCGTAGGACAGTCAAACTGAAAACCTAGTTTTTCGGAATATTGATTTCTTTTGTAAATACCAAAACACATTCGCCTACGTCCCTGGGTAAGGAGCCGGTTACTGGTCCCACACCTCCGTGGCGTGTGGGACCACTAACCGGCTTCCTTAGCACGCACCCCAGATTAATTTCATTAAATTCTGTTGTACTCAAAGAGATTCGTTAACTGATACAGACTGCTGAGCAGGCCTTTTATTTAACTTAAAATAACGAAACTAGGTATCGGAAATAGGTAATCTTATTGCTGACTCTCTTTCGTGAAGCATTCTAAAGCCGCACTAGTATATATAGGTGTAACAGAGCAATAACGCTATTGTAGTTTACCTATATACATAAATATATTTACCAATAACTGCGACGTCGCAGCCATCTAATTAGTGAACCGCAGGACATAGAAATTTGCGCTAGTAAATCGTCATTCTTCAACATCTTAATCAGCCCAATGTATCAGTACACAATGGACTACCAACATAACGAGCAACGAGGTTATGTAATGTTTTTATCTTATAATTTAAACCAACGTCTCAACAAATATTTTCTACGCAAATACCCTCTACGGAAATAATTGTAATAGCAGCGCACCCCCCGCCTGCCATTGATATCTTCATTTTCCTCTCAGAGTAAAACAGCCTTTATCCGCATCGATCAACGAAGTCAACCAAAAATTTGAAGAAAAAAAGATGCGAATTCCACCAGAGTAAAGCCGTCATTGTTCACACCACAGAAACTCTAACCACCGCTATACATACTTCGGTGTCGAAACAGACCGGGTTTGATGTAGGCACAAGCAAAGGCCAACACGGAATGGGCTTTAAGGGGTTTCATACAAATTCTGTACCGGCATCGATCGTCCTCGCCCACGGTAGATGATGGTGTGGCAAAGCGAGTGCTGTTGGCTTGACTCCAGCGGCAATGGCACCGGGCCAGCTCGACGAAGCATCATCAAAGTCATTTGTTATTATACTTCGGTGGGTTATACCTAGTCGTTCAATCGACGATTATGATTATAGGCTTTATTCATAAGCCGAATACAAGTTTATTGTAGCGGCTAAGGTAAAATAGCAAAGAAGACCGCTCCTTCGGCAGTCCCTCTGCCCCGCTACCGTTGCAATCACTGGCGTGCAAATAGCACCACAACGGCGACAACAGTCAAAACACCAACTGGATTGAGGAAAATTTAGGGAAAGGGAAAAATTCGAGAAACGAAAGTTAGGGGAAAACCAGGGGACCAGGTGATGACGAAGTCATGGCATCAGCTGTAGCCTTTATAAAGGCCCGAGCACAAGTAGGCGACGGTAGTGGGCAGTGGTGAAGATGGCGGTGGCTGTTAGTGCTACACCTACTAAGCAGATGAAGCAAAAACGCGTTCGTGAAATGGTCACGTCACCTCTTCGCGACGCCATCGTTGTCTCACAGCAGCAGGGCTACCGTCACTATTGAATCTTTATTTCAGCGTAATTTAGTATGATTATTCTGTCTGGCTCATGGGAAACCAGACGAACTGTATTATACCACTTGGCGGTTTAATCGAATTAGGTTAGCGTCTTCTTCCGTAAATGAACGAAACAAAGAAGGGATGTAAAGGCATATGGCTGGTCTATAAATTGGTAATGAAGACAAAAGGGTTAGAGGAAAATACTTTTGTCTCCTCTACGAAATCATTTTAGAAAACGTGTACTATATATATATATATATATATATATATATACAACATACGTGAGTGAAATTATTCCTCATTTTTACACAAAAACATGATATTTGCTGGTTATGGTTACAATTTACAAGTCCGAATGCAAAACACTAAAAACGCAAAAATGTTTTAATGACCAAATAGTAATAAGTACTGTTAAATCTACTGCCGCAGACAATTATTATATGGAACTGCTTATGAACAGCTGAGAGCTGTGAGCACTTTGCTACGAAGCTTATTCACGAATCCGTATATAGATAGGTGTCGTCAATCAAACGTAGTGACAGGATAACCTCGTACTGGTCGTTTGTCACAGTCTAAAGCCTAGGAGATGCAGATGGCGTAATGCTTTGAGCTTATTCCTCGATTTGTTTGTCCTGCCATGTCACCTTCGCTCATCTCCGTCGCCGCTTGGTCCAGTGAACACAATCCCCATATAAGCAACGCTCATTAACACGAGATGGCAAGAAAAAGGTAGCAAAAACCATCACTTTCGCTAGAGATTACTCATTATCATTAGTCTTCACCCTCGTATCGCCTCCCATCCGCCATCTGAACAAAGATTCGGTTCAGAACTCGCTCTCTTGCGAGGCGACTCTTCCGCGTCGCACCCCCTATGGCCTTCGGTGCTTCTACAATTGTGTTTGCACTCGAGTCCAATGACGGGTAACAGATTGGCCTGCAGATGGATTGGACCTGCTTCTAGAATCTCAATAAGCGCCTCGGGAAGGACAAAAATAGTAGACAAGGCAGTGGCAGCTAGTAGTCGAAGACCAGGGTCCTTGGTGCTCTGCGTCATTTTAACATATTGGATCGAACTGATGAAACTGCCATTGGTACCAAAAATCTGTTAACTAATCGCGTTACATCTGTACGCTGCACAACAGGTAGAGTGGCAGTTTACTGAAGCTGGGGGTAGCTGCGACGTTTTCTGAGTTTCGTGATCGCCGAAGTTTAACGAGTTTAGTAAGTTAGAAACGCAGCAATCATATTGAGATCTTCTCCTCCATGATCTAATCATTCCAATAGGTATTCTTGTAAATTAGATTGGAAAATTAAGCAAGACCTAACATAATAACGATAAAAAGAGCAATAATAATAATAATAGCAGTTGGACAAACCGGTATTCTAAAGACAAACAAGACAGGCCTTTTTGAATTCGTATTGTTTTATTGAATGACTTAATCATATCACACATCACTTCAACGGGATAACGTTTGCCCATCGTTTTCATAAGCCCTATGATATTGATAATATATATATATATATCTATATTTATACATATTTCTCTATTAGTATAGTAAAATGAAGGAGATAATTAAGAGGTGCAATTAAATGGATTCCCTAAACAGCGGCAAAATAAATCACATGAAGCACGCTCCTTTTACTATGTATGCTATTCATAAATACTGCTAAAATAATTGCTTACAAATAGTTCTAGTTACTTTTAGTACGTATTTGTGCACAGTATCAGTTTAGCTTAGAACGGCTGGTCCGCTAAATTAGAGCAGCTCTAGCTTGAGTATGGTGAATTCCTGTACAGTTCAGTATAGAAATGATTTGTTATCTAACAGTTTGCAAAGGACACCAGGTGTATCACTGGACTTATCGCTAGCGGTTAATTAATAACAAACTGAACGTATCTTATCACAATTTAACGCCATCGAAACGACATTAACAATCTTTATTACAAAAATAATAAGTTCTTTGGGATTGGTAACTTTTACTGGGGGTAGGTATGCAAAAAGGTAGTTCTTGGCTTGAAAAAAGTTACTTAAGAAAATTTTCAGGTCTTTGTTTAAATAGGTACTAGAGCGTTGCTCGTCATTTGGAGCCATTGCAAGCAGCAATATGCCCCCCCAACACTTGTGCCTGCCCATTACCACAACAACGTATCTGCTTACAAATATAAGTGAGCGCACCTACTTGTTTATGAAAACAATGATACAGAAGGTAGCTAAATAAAAAAACCAGAGAGCCGGTGTACCGCATCGTGGGACCATAGGCCCATATAATACCGCATAAAGCACTACACATATAGAGCTAAATTCGTGTTCATTGTAATTTCCTCCTATGATTCGGCTGCCTGAAGAACCTGAAAGCTTGTTTTTTGCGAAGCTAATGACAGAGGTTTTTGCCGTTGGTAGCAGAGCTAAGAACTAGTGATTCTGGCTTCCTCCGGGGAGTACGCTTGCGTCAGACTCTTTTTCCGCGACTTCCAGCTTGGCAATCGCTATTTCTACCATATCTATCGGCAGCAGCTTGCCGTGGATATACTCGCAGTCCAAGCGGCGAAAATGGTGCAGCGATAGTGTCTCTTGGGGGAGTATAAGGCCGTCGACAGAACGCAAGGTATGGAGAAAGAACTCGACAGTGGCATATAAAACCCACCCTTTTCCTGGCCGAGTACTTTTCGTAGCTGGCTTCTCTCGCCGTTACCGATCAGCGGCATCCGTCCTCTTCTTGGCACCGCTTGCTTCTGCTCGATCCGATCGGTCCCCTTCGCACCAAACTAACAGCACTCCCGCTGATTCTTTTCGCTCTCTGTCCTTCTATACGGACTGGGAGCGGGCGTTGCTCCTCCCTGCCAGTCTCTGCCTCCGTCCTACGCTTCGATGCTACACTGCCGTCCTACGGCCTAGCGCCGCCGTTGCCGTCGCGACTGACGCTGCCATCGCCGTCTGTGTCTAAAAGACGGATCCTCCTTCACACACTAGCTAGCTAGATTGTCCGTATGTCGGTTGGTCGGTTGCTAGGTCGAAGTGGGAGAAGATTTCCAAGTCGACGAGTTCGGCCTTTTTCTGCTTCGTTCGGCGTTCTGCGACGTTCTATTCTGTTCGGTTTTCGTTTCATCTGTTCATTCCATTCGAAAAGGTCGAATGAGGACTTTGAAGGAAGGAAACTTTGGAAGGCACAGCAGTGTACCGAGATTTGGGTTCGGGCTTGGGTGTCAGACACGGATGCCCACACGAGCTCACAAATACACAGCCACATCACCACTACTGGTAGGGCCAGGACCTTGGCGGGGGGTCGCCGAACAACGGAACGGACTGAGCCATTCGTGCCGAGTCTGGCTGGATCGTTACGAGCTTTGACCGGCTCCACCCACTCACTTTCAGAGAAGAAACTGGCCGAGCAGGACATCAACTAACCCCCACAAGCAGAGGCAGCGTAACCACAACCGACACCTAGTGGCTGCCCGGCTTTTTTCCTTTCACTCGCTTTTTACTCGCGCCCTAATAATGAGCTCAGAAAAGTTTTGTGCGGATAATCTTAGCTGGCTTCGTTCCATCGGAGCCGCGTGCCCCTAGCTCCGAGTCGGGCTCGAAGGAGAAGAAGAAGTGCAGACTGAACTAGCAAGCGTCATGGGTGACACGGATTTGACTAGCTAGAAGAAGCTAGCAGAAGAAACAGGCAGCTTATAATAAAAGAGGTATCGTCACAATAGCCCTGTTCAGGAAGAATGAAGTAAGATTGTTTCACTCAGCATTTTCGCGCTTCGCTCGTTTCCTAGAGTTATACTTACGGGCCCGACGTAAGCGTATATCAAATCGCAGCGACAGCTAACCACCCCTGTCGGATTGTTATTTAGAAGAAAACATGAAAAATGATAACGACTTCTTTTTTGTTCGATGAGCGTGTTTTGTTTATTAAATTCAGATTACGATCATTTGGGCGTTTCTAAGATTAGCTTACGAATCAGCCTTTAATATCTTGTTTCGTATTTTTAATTTTAAAAGTATAGACTCTTTGTTTTCTTTGCCTAAGTCTCCTCAACTACCGTTGGATCGTCGCAACGATCAGCTATACTAAAACGTGCCAGGAGACATCGTGAAGAAGGTTTATTTATTCGTATTACTCCAACACCCTCGTCGTCTCCGCAGGGTATTTCACTTTGCGGTCTCTCTAGCATCTTGCTTGACAGTCGACTGCAAACTGCTACTTCCAGTTGACTTAAGTTAATGTACTCTCGAGTTAGCTTTGGCATCGACAGTAATTTTGGATGCCCTTTAATGTGCTACTATCAGCTAGTAATAATAAGCAACTCACATTCCAATAAAAGTTTTAATTGCTTTACATTCCGTGCAAGTTCGAGTACGTCTCTAGCCGTGGCCTTCCAATCTCGGCGCTATCCCGCAGCATCTACTATACGATGATAGTATTATTCGACTAGATTCATGATATCGTAACCGGATACAAATATTTTTCTAAAGATGAAATTCATGCTATAAAAACTAGTTTTCATTATATAAGCATAATGTGGGTTAAATCTTTGCTTCATCTACAGCAACCACATTTGAAATGAGCACAAGGTAAGTATATAGATAAGTTAATAAATAATAATAAAAAAAAAACTGCGGATATGGGGATGCACGATGTTTAGGAAAGGAAGTAACCCTACAGAAGACTAAGAGAGACTCAACCCCTACCACGTAGGGGTTACATCGATATTATGAAATTTTGGTAGAGCAGTAATGGGTATCACTTCTGAATTTTTTCGCGGTTGTTCCTTGCACACACAGTCAAGTAAAACACAATCCTGACACCCTTTTTCTATTTTCAGCTGTTCCGTCGGCTTGTCTAACAATCTAAATAAGATCCCGCGGATCCCACTACCATAAAATATACATTTTTGCTGCTAAGTTATATATCTATCATGTAATGTACAACGCCTACGAAAATTATTTATAAGCCACACAAAAGCAAGACGCTCACGAGGGAAGTTTACCGTTCCCGTGGTACGATGATTTGTCCTAGGCTTCGAACTACCTGCTATATCGCATCATGATAGTGAAGAAGAACAACGTTGTAAACGAATTACTACGAAAATATGCATCGGGGAGCTTTTGAGCGCGGAGTCGAAGATCAGTATCTACAAAGAAATGATACGCATATACAAACACGATTAGAGAAAGTCAGACAACGAAAAAAGGCAATCCCAAAGTTTAATCGTTTGAAAATTAACAAGTGTCGGCACGTTGATTCGTTCAGTACGCAATAAGGTATGCATTTACCATGATACATAGTGAAGTTGTGCTGTCATCGGGCATGACTATAGAGGTACCCGGCGTTCTATCTTCACGTACAGCCAACTTTGTTCCACGAGCCTAAACTTAGTTGCCTTAAGGTTTAGATCGGGAACTAAGAAAGTGTCGCTTTCATGTTGATATGCTGTCATGACTTTTTTGCGGAACAACAAAAGTCTAGGATATAAAAGAAATGCTGACGGTTTGACAGCGTCATCATACGTATGTTATCTAAAGACATGTTAGACCTAAACGCCATGTTTGGATTCGTTCTTTCATGAAAAATATACCTGCCCTGCCTGCAAGAGTTAGGTAGAGGCATCATTCAACGTTTGTTTTTCTGTTGCTCGTTATGAAATTTTGTGTGTGTAACGTGCACTGGTCAGTCTAAACCGTACTGTACAAAATACCCCGTTTTCATTACTATACGTGATATACTGATGTGCCAAGCACCAAGCATGACTAGCCTATTGTTATGCCTGCGTTCCTGAGCACTAAGGAAAAGATTATCACACACGCCATGGGCTTCTATTTTCAGGAGTAACTCCGTACATGTAAATGTTTTGTAAGATATACAATTTGTTAAAGAGTTTTAGAGATACTAAATCGATTAAAGGGAACTATAGTTGTGCCATTGGACAAATAAAATGAAGAATTGCTCGCCACGAATGAAAATCCTGCTTTTGTCAGGAGCTTTGTCTTCCAGGTCGTTGCCAAGAAGCAGTGGAAATATATTAAGTTTGCGAAACGCACTTAATTACAGCGACTGAACATTCAAGGATATTGCGTGATTATTATCACAGTTATATAAATCACGTGGTCAGTATTTCTATTTTCTATTGCCGATTACGCTTTGGTCCACTAATTATGCAGATTTTACAGTGACCGTCTAGGGTCTTTAACAAGAACAGCGTTATTTAGATCCGACAAACTAAATGCAAAACCTAATCAAAGTGTACTGTCTTCTTTGTTCAAAAACGAAACATTTTCGTACTCATTTCCCACCATTACCATATTGAAACCAGCTTATGCCCTGCCATAGTCCCTAAAACGCAGTGGTTAAGAACTAACCATTCAAAGACAACAGTAAACAAACAATGATAACATACAGTATCGTTTTTCGGCACAATCCACATGAACACTGCGATACCATATGGGTTTTCAGAAGCAGCGCAAACCCGCTGCGGAAATCGTTAACAAGTCTCGGAAGCCTGTTACGCATTAGGTAAAGTGTGCTTCATAGAGAAGGTACCTCACCAACAACGATTACGAGGCGCTTCTGACAATCGAGCGAACGATCAACCAAAGAACACACACACGAGATACGCAAAGAAATCCCACTCGAGATGACCTAAATCCAGCGGAAAATTACCACCTAAAAATGCCCAGGCACATTAAGACTGCAGACAAAAAACATGTCAAGAACTCAGTAGACGTATCGCAGCAATAAACCGCAGACACAGGCAGATCTATAAAGAACTCATATTAACAACAGAGAATAATACCTAATGAGGAAAGTTCACGAACTACCGGGGCATTATTACCTACCGAGGGAATAAAACTTATGAATTTATTTGAAATTTTAGGAAATTATAGTTATTGCGTCAATATAGTACTACTACAACAGTTAGAGATCATTTAGAACTGTATTTTGCAGATTCGAATTTCCGTTCGAATTTGTTCGATGCCCCACGGCAAAAACGGATTCATCAGCATAAGATGACACATATTTGGTAAAAGACATATATTTTTTCATCTCTTTCTGGGTATATGTCAGTTATCGCCTCCTGAAAGCCGCGCTTGCCTTTTTCTCATTATCACATATCATCGTTACTTTCGACCACCATTATTAAGCGATATTATTTACTATGATGGAGTGGGTGGCGCCACTGTAGTTGTTATTACAGAGCGAAAGGCACAAGGTGAGCTTACAGGTGGAAAGTAGGTACACACTCACAGCCTAGCAACATACTCGTAATTATCTATATGCTAAAAATGGCCTTAAATAATGATGGTTAGATTGTGATTATTCTTCTGTAATAACTAGCTCATTCATTACAACCAAGCACGTATTTAAGGTGACCGGTTCCTACATTAGCAGATACGGGGGGTCGAAATGCAACATTCAGATGACCGATCTTTTCACATGCACCCTTGGTGTACAACTTCATATTGACAATGACGGAGGGTACACATACAAGTAAGGTCTGGCAATCACGACTCGTCAATTTTTATTTAGCTAAAATAAGATATTGACTTTTATGTTCGGTACTGGCTGAAGCTTGGTAGCTGATTAAGGGTTGTTTCAGATGTGATCACCTATAAGCTAGTTGTTCATTAAATGCCAACACCAGCTTTTATTTTCGTACAGACCTGTTCATTTTGACAGGACGATACTCCCCTACAATCTAAGAAGGAGTGATGAGTATGATTTATGTTAAAGAAAACTGACCTAAATATTATCTATAGGACAGGGTTGATAGCTCCGCGTTGACTTAATCATTCAGCTTAGACTATACGAGGATTTTTATACAATAAAAAGCATGCCTTTAACGATTTCCCGGATTCTGTAACGTCTGATGGTAAAAATCAACGTTCAGTGAGAGAGCGTGAGCGTAATTCATCGATGACTGATGAAACCATTACTAGAAAAGTCTTTAATAAAACCAATTCGTTTTTGGTAACATCATTTTCAGAGCTGTCAAGATGTCGAAGACAATAAAAAAATGAGAGACTTGATGAATCTTGAAAGGAAAAACAAGCTGCTGGAGATAAAACACTTTCTATCGGCCTTTTTCAAGCTATATGTTGTAAAATTTTTACACAAACACTGGAGGCAAAAGGGTGATTTTCGATTCAAGTCCAACACAGATGAAGACATGCTAAAATATATTAGAGACAATTTGTGCGACTATTACCATTAAAAACACACTTGGAAGAACCCGGCGCCACAGAGGAGACAGCAAAAAAAAACGCCAGTCTCAAAGAGGTTCATTAAGCTGATGTCTATATTTGCACTGAATAAAAGAAACATTTATTATTAGAATATATTGCCGGAAAGGAAATGGTTAGTGTTGTCAGCTGTTTGAAAGTTCGGAAGAGGCTCATGGATGCGTAACAAGAAATTGCAAGAAGATGCATGGCTACTCGACGATACTGTACGGCTTCATCGCTGCGTTTCAATCGCGGCCTGCCACAGCTAAGAAAAATAGGGTCAAACGATTGCCTCTGCCCCCATATTCTCTAGATTCAAACCGATCTGATTGTTGTTCTACATTATATGGCTCGGAGTTATTTTTTTCGACCTTCTAAGGCAGGAAGTGATAGAAAGAACCTTCGAGTAAGCGTTTATTCTTCGTTGAGGAGACAGAGCGGAAGAATCGGTAAGGAAGACATGATGATAAATGTGAGTACAAATTGACCTGACAGCGGTGTCACAAAGCGGTATTTCTTTGTGTTAGTGATACGAGTCTATTAATGTATTCCATGCACCTAGACGTTTGCTCTCTTTAGCTTTAGTAACCACACAGTCGGATAAAAAGAATATTTGTATCAGTATTTGACAAAATAGAGGTATACACAGGTAAGTATTTCGAATTATTTGCAGTACTGCCGTCAGTACAAAGCAACGTGTGTCTACGCTGGATTTCGGATCATTATCGTCAAAATTATCACAACTTTATCTTAACTTTATCAGTATCACAGTACATAGGTGAATCATTTCGTATAGCATCAACCGCATATATTGCAGACCACGTCCGAACATTTCCCCTGCTAAAAATAATCAGAAATGTGATGTTGGGATCGTACAAGAAAATACTATTAAAATAAAGTATCATGCATTCTAATCCTCATTATTTGCATACACAAGATCAGGCGCTTAGATTCGAGGAAACCTTAACGGACTGTTTGTTGCAGCAAGCATATGTGAATCCGCTAAACTTGATATTAGTTCGTTCTAAAACAAAGCAACAGGCTCATCAGGACCAAATAGGGCCTGTCGATTTTTGGAATTCGAAGACGAAGATTAATTATTATGCAAGTTATCAAGCGAGATCTAACCTCACCAAGATAGGAACTTTTTGTTTGCTGGAAGTTGATGGTTCACTTCATTGCCAGTTTTGTTTTGAAAGCCTCGATAATGATGTTGATGAGACAAATTAAATGATCCCCGTAAAGGCTTAGATTTAGAGAACTTAAAACTTTATCAAAATGGTTCAGCAAACCATTTTGGATATAACTAGAGTTTTTGTACAAAATTAACGACGGTTTTGAGGAGAATAATATAGATTGCCCATTGAATCATCCAGATAAACTGTCTTTTTGTGCCTTTTTCGTACCTTTTGGACTTTTTGGCCGGTTTAGGTTTTCCCCTTTTCGGGACTTTTAGTTCCAAATTGGTTCGAAATTTTATTCTACTGAAATTTTTTCTATATAGCCTATTTTAAAATTTAAGCGATACTTGTTAACGTTTCACACTCAAGTTCATTCAAATTTTCGCTTAAAAGGTCATACCTACCGATATTGTTTGTCACTACTGAAAAGTTATCCTAATAAAAAAAAACGTTAAAAATTACCAGTGAGTGATTTAGATTTCGAGCTGCAGATGTGATCGTGTCGAGTGGTAGTTACATTGCATATACATTATCATTAGGAATAAGACTTTTAGCATTCGAAAAGAAAACTATAGAAATATTTCTTTGTAAATAGTTGCAAAAATAACTCATAACAAAAAATCTTGATTTACGTGGCCCACCCGTTAGATCTATACAAGCGCTGTATCTCTGCTTTAAGTAAAAGTGTAGCCCTCCCCCACCTGTACTATATATATTATTTAGATTACTAGTATTTTAACGATCACCAAAAATTTGTTATTTAATTAAAACAAAACTCGTTTCTAAAGCACCAAAAATCATTTTATTTTGTTCATTTGTAGAAAAAATACGTTTGATTTCTGTTGTTCTCATTCTTATATGTTATATATGCATCAGCTAAAATTACAGAGTATTCTTTCTTTATTTGTCATACATTACTATATACAAAGAATCCCCAGACACACATTCAATCAGTCCTCAAACACTTAACCATTGAATACCGACTGTTGTTTTTTGCTGGTTATTTTTTATGAAAGAATTTAGAGTTATAGCACGCCTGGCTATATCGAAACATTTCAAGCGTTAATTTACCGATAAATAGGTGACACTATAAAAGTATTACACTACCCGGGAACAAGTGACGCGATGCCTCGATTGCTGGCGAACCCATCGTCGTCTTTGGCAAACCACACATCGCCTGTGTTTACGGTTCTTAAGCCGCTGTTCCTGTGATTGCTTACCAAGAGGCGCTCCAGGTTTTTGGATGCATCTCTGTATATTCTGTCCACTCGGCCCCAGCCATGATCGGTTTCTGTGTTATTTCAAAACGACGAAGGAGACGATGGCGGCGTGTCATCTCTATCTATCTACGTCTGTGGAGGGGTCTCTCTGTGGGCGGAACCCACGAACCTGGTTTATTTGATTTTCGTCAAACTTCCTTGACTACTTCTGGACATTGCAGCTGTACTGCTCATTCTCATAGAGTCCTCTCCTCTGTCTGTTGCATCGATCATGGCAAACCGTCCGGTTGGCGAGACCCGACAAGTATACGAATGTCGGCTGTGTGCGTGGAACACAAATACGTAGATGACTAGCTGGACTAGAACGGCTGCTGATACACAGGCCCGAATCCACGTGCATACTTTTATATTACATTAACAACTTTATAAAACAAAAGAAGCTAAAAAAGAGCCGATCACTTTGTCGTAAGACAAATAATATCTGGCTGACGTATAGGTAGTGTGAAGTGGAAGAACAGTGAGCGTTAAGGAGCAATTTAGTGTTGACTCTGCAATATGAATTGAAGAGCAGTAATAATGGAGTTTAATAGGCTTGCTCTATCGCACATAAAAGAAGAGTTTCTCATACTTGATCAAATGACTTGTTCAAACAGGCGCATACATTTATATGGGGCTACAGGTGAGTGTCGACTTACAACTACTCGAAGTAATAACAAAACGGAATTTGTATGTTGTTATCCTCCTGTCCTGATGATGACAGTCTAGAAGTTGGCCTGCTATTTGCCAGTTTTACCTCACGAAGGGTCGTGCCACTAGAATTAAGGATCACCCTTGCCGGCTGGCGGGATGCACTAGTAAAATCATCTCGAACCGGGTCCGGTGTTCGACATAATTCAAGAAGATCAGGACCTTGAAGCGACTGTAAATTTCGTGACGTTGGTGCTGTAGCTGCTGCTGCCGCCGCTTGATGCATGTGGCTAGAGGACAGTTGGCAGACGTAAACCCCGTTTGCTCCTGAATGCTCAGTTGTGTTGTTGTGTTGTTCCGAAGATGGTAGCCTTGTCTGGGAAAACACATAGCTGACTTTTTCGTTTAATGATGTCGGAAGCCACTCGGAGCCTCCAATTTGCTTATTACTCACGGAACCGCTGTTCGGTGAGAGCTTTCTACTTCCATACGGAATTACCATTATCTTGTTCCGGTACTTGACGCAACAGGCTGCCAGCAGTACGCCCGTTAGTAGGAGTAGGAGGCCGCCTGCACTAACCAACAGGGCGATTCGGACAAAGCGAGACCAGCCGTTGCAGTCGAGCGCATCTTCACTATCCACCTCATCGATGTATGCGCCTGCAAAATAGAAATGGAAAATGAATTGCAAGAAGAACCGAGAGCACCGATAATGATTGTTGATGCGCGACTCCTTTCTCAGCCCCCTTCTACGTACCTAATCTACCCGTTTTATCTCAACATTAGATTACCCCGGCAACACAACACGCAGCGAAATTACCACACTTCGATGTATACGAATAGTTATGAACAGCGCCAAGCCGAATATACGGAATACCTGGCTGGAATAGTTGTATGTAGTCGTAGAGGGTAATATTGTAAAGTCCCGAGTGTTGCTCTGTGTCATATTCAAGCCACGTCATGCTGACGACCGTCGAACCCCCTGAAATAGGGCTTTCTACACACAAAGGACGTCCCTCGTTCAAAATACAAAGGCTAGGGTTTCTGCGGTCAGATGAGTAGTTCGACCAAGAGCCTGCCGGGGTGGGGGTAACTATTCGCGCTTGGAACACTATTGCACCAATGAGGGTTCGACCGAGAAGGAGGAGAACTAGCAGGACGAGGCAGTGCTTGCAGCGCCGACGAGAACAGCAGCCTGCAATGACAATGTTGCATAGACGTCATCGTCGCCATCGTCGTCCGCGGAGGACAGAAAACTACAACGGACGGCTTCGGTAAGTTGATGGTCGGCCCTCGGACATGGCTTCAAGTAGCGCACTTCCTTCCTCCGGCGTTCCATGTTACGTTAGCCCTTCTCCGATACACCCCAACTTCCAGTTAAAGCAGACTTCGACTCCAATCCCCTTACTTTAGTGTTAACCTCATGTTGCGCCGTATACTCTATGCAAATGTAGGCGCTACCCGAACGACGCTTACAAAGACCCTTCTACGAGGGTGGTGCAAATTGGCACAAACTTAGCTACTACGCTCCGGTAGCGTGCACAAACGCAACCATAGATACATACTTGCGCAGACAGACATACAAACGCGTGCACGTACACCTCCGGTCGACCCAGACGCCAATCACACGCACGCACCGGTCGCGGCTCTCTCTATTACACCCAACAACCTAGGAAAAGCTTCGGTTTCCGAGGCACGCCCCGACCAAGTGGCCGGCTGATCCAAACCAACAACGAAAGTTACCCAACCGCGTTGGTGCTGTGACGCGCTGTGGCCAAAGTTGTACTTGCTCGCGAACAAAGCACAATTTCCAGCCAGGCGAAACATTGTGGTTGCTTCAGGCAGCTTAGGCGTACGCAGCAATTAAGCATGCATAATCGCTTGGTTTTGTGCATGAACGCATCTTCAGGAAGACATATTGGAGGCTACATCTTCGTTACTATTATTATTATTAAGCAGAACTATACTTCGTGTAAAGTATAAACGCACTCGGGTGTAGAATGAACGATAATTTAAACTTACCTGCAAGATGCGAGGGTGCTACGCACTTGATCCTTGTCGTGTCGTTGGTGAATGGCGAATGACCCGCTGCTGACGACTCGAACAAGGCTGAACCGTTAGCAATTGATGTCGAGCTTAGAATTTTCCTGCCCTGTGGGTGTATTAACAGTAGATGCTGTTGCTGTCGACGCTTCACCAGAAGCCAACGCAGCGAGCAGTTACAGATAAGTGGATTGTCTCGGATGTCAAGCTCCTCGAGATGTTCCCAAGCCAACGGCAACAGGTCCGCAGGTAATGATGTCAGTCCATTAGCACGCAGGTTGACCCGTCGAAGCGTTGACAGAGGCCGGAATGTAGCAGGGTCAAGCTGAGCAAGTCGGACGTTCTGCGAAAGCACGAGCTGCTCTAACTGCTGGTTGTCTATCAGAGCGTTTGGCTCCAAGCGTCGCAACTCCGTAGCTCCACTAAGGCTGAGCGTTCGTAATTGACGCAAGTGCTGAAAGGCGCGGTCACGAAGTTGTGGAATCGGATTCTGCCCAATGTGAATTTCTTCGAGTCGCGGTATGTCCGAAAAGCTGACCGATGGTGTATCGTCAAGCTGGTTGTCCTGCAAGTGTAGGACCCGGAGGCTACCCAACGCCCTAAAGGCACCGGGTTGCACTGTCCGCAGCTTGCATCCGTCAAGTCGTAGTTCCTCTAGCGTTCGCAGTGGAAGAAACGCTTCTGCAGGCAAGTCCGTTAAATCATTCATTCCTAAATCTAGCACACCCAGCTCGGTGAGATGTCGAAGCGCTTTTGTCGGAATGGAACTAAATTTATTATCTCGTAAACTGAGCAAGCGAAGCTTTTTAGCTCCATGAAAGCTATCAGTATCTTGAAATTGTCTGATGCGATTATGAGACAGGTCGAGCCGTTGCAACTGTGACAGCTCTTGAAATGTTCCAGCCGGCAGATATTCGATATAGTTGAAGGCCAAATCGAGATGACTTAGTTGCGACAAGCCTTCGAGTGTGGCATTACTCAAGGTGGCGATCATATTTCGACTGAGGTCCAGAATCTCGAGATCAGGTACCGATGCAAATGCCCGTCGTCCTAAATCGACCAGCTGATTCTCTGACAGATCGAGGCTACGTAGTGTTGAATACGCTGTAAACGAAGATCCGCTAACTTGTTTGATTTGGTTGCCATGCAGTGATAAACTGCGAAGGCCAGGATGTAGAGTGTATGGCACCATGTCGAGCTGTGCATTTGGACAGTTTACTACCAGTTCGGTGTCGCGGCACAGGCAACGTAGAGGGCACATCTTTGTGCTCTGTACATTTGTATTGGTTAGTGTGGATATCCCCACAATGTAGAATAGAAGCCATCGCATCACCGCAGTAGAACTTCGGCTATCGATGTCGGCCGGGAGGCCTACGCGAAACATTTTGCCGTGCCTGTTTAGCGTGACGGATCACAATCGGAACTCATCTAAAAGGAAAAAGCGACAACGTGGGTTAGGCTTTAGGGGTCACATGTCCAATGGTCGCTTGCGAAAGGACGGGTCGAAATCAGAAGGAGGGGACCGATCTGATCTGTGTGCAAATTGCTTTACTCTCAGAAGGTCCCCAAGGCACTACTACGAAAAACTACTCAGGCTGGGATACAGTCAATTCTGCCTAGCATTCGATGGGCTAGGGGATTCGGTCAAGAGGCATACTTCGTTTCCACAAGTTTTCAGCTTCTCAGAGGTAGGCAAAGCATGTTAGAACGCCAAGGAACCCATTCCAATTATTTCCAAATAAGTTCTGTTCTCGATGCTGCCTCTGGCGGGCCCTTTTCACGTTCGTCTTTGTAGGTCAAGTGTCCCATTATTTATCATTACTATTACTAACGGACTGAACATATTCTATTAACATTTTTGTAGACGAAGCAGGCACACCCTAAGCAGTTTGTATTGTTCCACCAATTTCCACACTTCAGAGCCACCATCAAAATCGTCAGTACCAGTTCTATTAGCAGAACAACTCGTACTCACATAGCCCGTATTGCACTCTAGTCGAGGCGGAAACTAGCTGCTGACTGGATGGCTAGTCGCTTAGTTCATCGTTTCAAATCAACTAAGAAGTCAGACTCAGCTGGAACTTGAAGGGAGGCGAATAGAAACGAACGTGGCTTAGTAAATGTTCTCTAGTGTTTTCTAGTTACATAACAGAGTGGCAGGTAACAGCTGGCGGCGAGTTTACTGCAGCGAGACGTTGCTAGCGCCTTCAAGCTACGAACTCCCAGGCCCCAAATTCATGTCAGGAAGGTGCCTCAAGGGAGCCAGCTGTTTTAGGATGGCCCGAAGAATAACGTCGGCCAGGCCAAAGGGCCGTTCGCCACTCAAGCTAACGAGTAGAGGAGAATAGTGCATGCGGCCAAAACGGTGCTACTTTTGAGATGAGATAACCGTAACAAGTCTATGTTACATTGCAGGCAAGCTACCGACTGTACGTACAACTTATTGAGACACTGGCGGCAGCACAACCGATACACGGATCAGCTAAACTACGCTCGAGGCAAGGAGGACTACATTTGCCCAACAAAAAACAACAGACAGTTGTTTGTTCGCCTGATCATATGCTTGTTTGCTTGTGATGGTCGACTGGAAAATTCTAAAAATAGATGCAGACAAAAAGATGAGCTTCTCGCATGTATAATCACCTCTAAACAAATAGTAAATTGGTAGGATGATACTGAAATCACAAGTGCAGCAGAGGAAATAGTAACAGGGACTGGTGTTAGCTACACAGGGACGTAATGCTTTTTTTCTTCAATTAAGTGTTGTCGAGGGGCTTAAATTAAACCTGAGGATTCAAACTTGAAAGTTCAACGAAAAGTTGATAGTGTACGGCGGAGTATTCGGGGCATATTTCTTTCCATTTCCACTGCACGCAGTTCCCCTGCACCCCCAACTCTTATTACAGGTGATAAGTATAGTAAGTTCTGTAGTAGTAAATTTAGTAGTCCGGTAAAAAATACCGGCAAGCTATTTCGAATGTGCAACTCGAAGCGTGTGTTGATTCACAACAACAAATCGAGGAACGCAGTACAGATTTCTCGACTACACTCTTAAGTCCACTATTGAATCTTTGTTGAGTTTGGATAGTGGGCAAACGCCATGTATAGATTTTGTTTTCCGCTGAAGTGCATGTTAAAAACTGAGTCTACTGATCGTCAAAAATGCCGGAAAACAAGATTACTCAATTTAGAAACAAAAATAGCTTTGTGTGTGCCTTTATACTGTTTGATCTACGATCTGCCGCTGTTTTTGGCAGGCCGTCATCATTTTGTTTTTCTCTTGCTTTGCAGACCACATCCTCATTCAGTCAGTTCATCCTCTTCTTTGTGCATTATTCTTTACTTGTCAAGACAATCTTCGTTTTTGATGAAAGTACCTTCCGTCTCTTTGGCCTCGTAACTCCCCTGTCTCTTGTTCGTGTAATGTTCAACTAGTATAATTCTTTGTTACAACTATGCGCCGCACTGTCTTTCTGGCTAAGGATCAACGAGTCTCGTCTTCCTACGAAGTTAGCCTTATCTCGATTCCCAATACCTTTCGTTGGTCTTTTACGAAGCAGCCAATGAAGCGTGCGACCGAGATGCGTTAAAACGAGCAGTAAATAATATACACCCAATCGTACTCCGCACGACAAAGAGGCTACACCAGCGTACATGTATTATATACAGTTATACATAAGAGAACTTCGAAAAATTTAGCAGGAGATCTTGAACGATGAGAAACATTAAATAGTTTTTACTGGTAAAGGAAACGAATGAGTCCCAAATAGCTACCGAACCACTGGGTCACTTAATCGGCTCAGTTATCGGATCAACCTACCCGAACAGTAGCAGACATCACGTCCTTACAAGTTTGGACGTAGACGAACGGGTTCTCTCAGCGAAACCATTTTGTTAGCGGCAGCGCGACCCTCTTGAGGAATTGGTTGCTCCGTTGTTCGGTTACCCCCAGGTCACCATGCGAAAAAACCATACTTCTTAGTACTACTGCCACGTTTTCACTTGTCTAGCTGGTAAGCATAGATTAATACCAAATGGAGCGGTAATGGATTTCCGATTAATACGCACCTTATTCTGATGGTGTCTTCAAACGCTGATAGTGATATTCCGTCATTTCGTAACAGGGTACACAGACAGTTCATCCATGTAAATAGTAGAAACGAGTAAACCGGAGTCACTGCGGGAAGATTACCTCTACCGCACTGATAACGTGTTTCTAGCCTTTTCGTTTTGTCAACTGTCAAACTCTCCTGACAGCAATCCTCTGCCGTCTCTCGGAAGGCAAGGATTTAATGTTCTGGCACGAAATCCAACGGGAAAACGCATCGGAGTGGACACCTAGCTGTAGTTGGCAGTTAGCGCCGCTCGCAGCGGTCCGTTAGATGAGCGTGTTGATAGCAGAATGAACCGTCTGCATCCTCGCAAAGATTTCATGTTATACATAAGAATGTGCCCTCGCCTATCCTTCCCTCAGTAGTGCCCTTACTTGAAACCGAGTGGAAGGGATGAATGCAGTTTTCACGGCCGACAAGCTCTCTAGGACCGAGAACTTTTCGATATAGCGTACCAGTTGTTACCCTCGACTACGTACACATATATGTACTGCTGTACAAAAAGCGATAAGAATAACTTATCATTGGTATATATAGCACTGCATGTTGTGCCTTTGTCAATGTAGTAAAAGTGACTTCAAGCTAAGCTGCTGATACCCTTTCAAACATACGTAAATCCAACCATTTCTTGTCATTATTAAATCGACATTTAGGTGACCAACACTATATAACTATTATTTTTCTGGTGTTACTAATGATAATACGACATTCTAGAAACACACAAGAAAGATTGCCCACGCACTTAATAGGAATCGGCAGCCT
This sequence comes from Varroa jacobsoni, assembly GCF_002532875.2. Lineage (NCBI taxonomy): Eukaryota > Metazoa > Arthropoda > Arachnida > Mesostigmata > Varroidae > Varroa > Varroa jacobsoni. The sequence continues at coordinate 383,637 of NW_019213295.1, read as the reverse complement.
CAACTGCCGACGGTCTCAACGCGACCCCCTAGCATCGAGGGGACGGAAAGGGGCAACTTTGCAATAGTACGCCTTTTGTGGATGGCCTTCCAGTTATATCTAGGTAGTTCGTCGTAGCGTCGTTGCAGACAAAGTCCGATCTGAAGAAGTAGTGGACTTTGAAAAGACAACAGACGTGGTAAAAACATCAGACTCAAATTACGTCGTGAGCCTCATACAAACAGCTCCAGTTTTTGCGCTGAGATTGCGCACACTAGGGTACACACACACACGCGTCTCTTATTAAGCAATAAAAGTTGCTTGAGTGATTTCTAACCAATTTTTTTTTATTTGTTTTTATCTGTCCTGATTAGTACGACAAAATGTTGAACGCCTTAGCTTCAAGTTTTTGGTAGACTTTCATAGAATGCAGCATTTTTAAGCAGTACGCGTACAGTTCCTAGCCACACTTAAAAATACTTACGCCTGTCATGCGTACTTCATACAATATCTTAAAGCAGAAATATGTACATTCGTAAAAACAAACAAGTACACTGACGAAGCATTTTTCTAATTGAATCTAACTTAAGAAGGGGCGATACTACGCCGCCTCAAGTAGTTACCGTTAGCGGGGAATTTCTTTTCTTTGATATCTTGCTGAATTTTCCAAAGCGGAGAATATAAACGATTCATTTCTATGGCAGAGGACTAGTCATTCAGATACTGTGTCTAATTTTACATCAGGCACCAAATGTTCGTCTAGCCATCATACACCTGATTCAGAGTTCAGGGCATAATCACTGAGTGAAACCGATGACATCTGTATATCATGCAAGAAGAAATTAAAAACACGATGTCCTACTTCGGAAAACATAGTTAACTGAGTAATCGAAGGTATGATTTTGTGCAATTTTCCGCATATTTCAGTATCGGCTTGGTCACCTTTTTCCAGGTGAGATCGTTTGCCAAACCATAGTCTACAGTTGTGTCGATTATCATCTTATGTTTGAGCCGCTGGATTTCTAACTCTTTTCGGAGAATGTTTTAAATAATCCAACATCATTATTGCCAGATTGCTCTTTTACCGGACACAATTCACGTTGACTTGTAAACCATATGTTTTTTGCTACCGAAACTTAAAGATAAGCCTTCACTATGGAGCTTGTTAGAATCTCCCTCCCTCTCCCTTTCTTCATATGTCTCTGAGAAAAAGCGAGAGCAAATCTCCCTTGTACGAAGAGCAAAGCCTTTGTTGTTGCTGCTGTCTCGATTTAGACCAAACATTCTGAGTAGAAGAAGTGACATTGAGGATTATAAGATATTTTATTGCCCAAATCCTGAATGAAAGCGTTTGCGTTGAATCGTTTCTCAAATAAGTTGTATTAGCGCTAAACCATCAAGCACTTTTTGGGCATCCATAACAGTCAATAACGGAAGTTTCGACAGAAGAATAAACATCACACCCCCGAGCATCTCAATCTCAGCATTCCGTAATGAAGGAAGGACATACATTTCGGTTTGCCACGTTTCCACCGTGTAATTCAAATGTTGCCTTTCTAACTAGAGAGATCACAATTACTGTAGTTGTCCACATAAGTTCACTGACTTAGCCCTGCCACTGAGCACAATGTTCGTTTCAAGCTCTAGTTCTTATCGGTAAAAATAAAGATGCATTTAAGATGCACGAGGATCATGTACCTGCCAAAAGATACCCTATTCTATAGCGTTAGCAATGGCAAACTATCCGAAAAGTCATCTTTTTACGTCTAAGAATTTACGTAAGGATATAGGGGTACCTCAAATTACACTTAGGTCCTTTTAATTAGTTAAATGACACGGGTTCACAAATAAACCAATACTATAGGGTACAAACAAGAAAAGCGGTGCATCTTTCTGAACAAAAACTAATTATACATATAAAACGAAAGCTCTACATTGATGAACAAACCGCTTAGTTCCGATGTGACAATTGTACGAGTATCGTTTTGGTAGATAATTGCAAAAATATAAAAACTAATATATATAGTTACAGTACAAAATTACAGCGAAGTCCTACTTTGAACAATTACAAACTGGTGACAAGATCCTAGATTGAGACCTAAATATAGTTCTCACTACATGCTTCGCAAACATGTGGACGCCATGAGGAATGATTTGGAACAGCAGACGTATCTGTAGAAAAAAAAAACAAAATGTTAAGCTTAGAACAATCGCCGAGACGACGACACTGCCGACACCTTGGATAACAACGCTAGCTATGTCACAAGAACACAATTCATGGTACTTCTGGCATAACTTCTGGCAATAGCGTCAATTCGGCTAAAACTTGAGGGAAGTGCATGATAAAAAGACTCAATGCTCCTAAGCATAAGCCGCTCAAGCCTTAATCATATTCTAATAATGGCACAAATCACTCGCATACCGATCCGTGTGCACGTTAGAAAAGCACGTTGGCAAAGCTACTGCTTTGAGCATTGGAAAATTTTCATCCAATGACCGAAATTTACATATGGATACAATGTACCTAATTCTAATGTCGATATTCGAGCGCCGGAAGCCGAGTTAGAGGAATAACTGACGTAAGGACAGCAGCGTGAGCATGCTAGGTTGTAATATACGCTGTATCTGTCGAGGTAGAAGCCATAGCAATTACTCGGGATATAACCGTTCACGATGATTCTATGATGGCGTCACGATATGTATACTCATATAGTCAATACAATACTCTTAACGCGCTTAATTCAAACCTACTGACGGCCTAAAAAACTGAGTGGTGAATATATTCTTGGATCACCTCAGTGCTGGACCTTTTTTTTTGTTTGAAGGCAGTTCGTTATATTCTATAACGCCACGTATCTATTTTCGTGTATATAGCGATCTGATAGGTGCTTCCTTACCTTAAGCTTAGCTTCATACCACAGCAAAGAACACCGCTCCCTAAAATGTCGAACACAGCCTTTTAATCGACTCATATTGCTTTTTATCTGATAAAACGTAATGTGTTAAAATTATCTAATGAGAAAGGATGAAGTTGATGTAATAGCTGTTGATAATTAACTCCAGTAAAAAGTCTGACTATTTCAGTTTGCATTTCACTTGTAAGATTCAAACCAGAGTCCAGTCTGAATCTGTTCCTCCAGATCCAAGTTCCTGGATAATATTCCTCAGATTAAACCTTGCGGCTCTATATGTTCAAACTATTCTGTCACGGATGCAATTGTCTTGAGCTAGCACGTCTGCGTTAGGAGTCTGGATCGTTTTGTCCTACTTAACTAGTCTCCTATTTGGTTCACTGGGATAAAGTACCAGCGGGTCAGCGTTATGATTTCCAATGATCCCTCATACCCGACGCCGATCTAGCTTAGCACAGAAAGTAGGGTGTTCACGTGTTTAGCGATGCTTTTGTTGATATACACGTTTTGTAGTAGATGTAAGCGCAAACGTTAGGCCAAAATCAAAATAATGACAGACGAGAGGTAACGTGACTGAATACCTACGACCTTGGCCTTCGTGCCTGTACGTGTCTAGATATGCATTTCAAACTTAATCAGAGATTGACATTTTTTTAATTCAAACAAATAGAAATTTTTATCATAATAATAACGAATTGTAATTGTATGGCTGTTGAAACAAACTACCTAAAATAAAAGTGAGTGCGTAGTCCGAGCTGTTCGAAAGAGTGAGCTTTGCTGTACGATACAGACCGGCTAAACGGGCCATCTGTTTATCAGGTATTAGATTTAATAGGAAATTAGGAATCTCACGGATTCTAGGATCCATAATGAACGCCTAAGCACGGTCGATATTTATTGTGTAACGAGACGATTGTTGTTCTAATTGGACTATGTATTATTACACATATGTTATCACTTTAGGATGTTATTGTGCGAGGGAAACTCGCTCGAGAAAAAGAAGAACAAAGAATATCACGCATAGATACTGCAAGCTGAACGGTATTTCTTTCTTCAAAACACCTTCTTTGGTATCCAATCTGCAATATTTTCTTATAGTAACACATCAACAAACAGGGCCTAAAGAGCTGTTTTTACCGTCTATACATCGTGCGCTGGAACACAAGATGTCACACTCAGAGAACAAATGTTACACACGTAAATTATCATTGTGTAAGCCAGATCGTTTAATAGAAGTAGGACACGGTGCTGCATAGCAAACCGGGAATCACGGTCAAAGACATTATTCCAACAGCCATTGACTGGATCGGTGACCACGGAGGGAACCAGCATACCACATGAATCGCTTCTAGACGAAGCATGAGAAATTTTCACAGTGTCTTACAGAAGATAAGTAAGGTACCTCTTCCAATATCCGTGTGGTGTCACAACGGTACCGAAGATGACGCCAACTACACCTTGGTGGGCTGTCCCCGGTGGGTTCGGACCGCTGAAGGGAAGCTCCGATTCACGATGGGGGCCAGCCACTGCGGCGTTGTTTGGTACATCTGTAGCGGCACTAAGGTAACTGGCCGGAAATAGACCGGTAGAAAAGGCCACATTAGAAAGGCATAGTAGCGACTGAGCAATCCTACAAGGGAGACAACGGGGAATAAAAATCCTGGCCTAACAGGACCTGAACGAGTGGCACACGAGACGCTAATACACAGCTAGGTACGTTGGAATAGTGGTGAATCAAACCTTGCAAAGAACTCGTGCGATTGGCGTGGCCGAGAACCCGAGAAGATGGCCCGGGGCGCGGCTAAAGAATTCTACAAATCCACTCGTCGTCCCTACAAACCTTGCTTGAGAGTGATACTAGAGTCAATTCCACACAAGGACATGCGGTCTAGGTTTCGGTGAGTAAGGGTCCTGCAATGACAGGCTGATACCGTTGCAGTGCAATCTGGACTGCATAATACATAAGCCCCCAACTCTTTTGAAGAAATCTTAAATTTTGTAAACTTAAGAAGAAGTGAAGTGGTCTAGGTGTGAAACTGGCGGGCGCAGACACTTTGTTTCATGGTGGGAGCTAGCCTCCTAAACCAACCCTTAATCTGATTATATTGGGCATAGAACCCAAATCATTCATCACTATAATCTACAAATCAGCCACGTGTTCAGCACACTAGATTCTATCAATGTCCCAGTTCTTGCATTCGTATTTATTAGAATAACGTGTTATCGGAGTATCTCCCTCCCTGTCGACATTGAAACAATAAAACTATAACATTTAATGTTACTAAGTATCTGTAGTGATCAGAGTAATTTAGGAAAACATCACATTTGTAAAAAAAAACCTCTACGTAAGCTATATATCCTCTATCGTGGGCCATTTGGGCCTCCTTTGTCCGACGCGTGTATCCGTAATAAAGGGGTTAGTCTTATTTGAATTTCCCATTGATCAACTTCTGAGCCTCCTTGTGCAGCACCTTCTGAGAGAATACAGTTAGGATAGAATGTGATTATTATACTTATTGATGAACCAGTATGTATGGTACAAACGAACGAATAAACAGACCATGCCAACATAAGTGAACATCACTAGCAATACATGAGCAAACGCGTACGTTCTGTTCAACGTTCAAAACATGAAGGCGTATTTTGTGTAATCAACTTTAACAAAAAGGCGGTGTTTTCATGGGTTTGTCCTGCTAATCGCAATATGTACCCTCTTGGACGCAATGAGAATGGTTGGCCATATTACCACTTATTGGTACGTCGATCATCGTGGTACTCTCAAACAGCCGAGTTCTTGACATTCTATCAACGTAGGTTTTCGAAGCTTTCGGTTGCGTATCATTCATTCATCGTCTACTGACTGTGTGGTTCGTGTTGTATTTATTAGAAATTCTGGGTTCAAATAAATATTGATGGGTATGATATTTGGGTTATGTTGGGATCACCGGTTTCATCGTTCTTTTCCGTGTCTACTTTGAAGCCGTTGTGAGGTCCATTGCCAGAAAATTGTAACCTGCTTAATATTCCTTCGAGGACTCACAAAGTCGCCTTATTCATACTCAATCAATGTACCGAACAACATCTTGTTGGTTGGCCTCGATGGTCAACGGAAGTGCTGGTTATATTTAGCTCTCGTTACGGTGGGCGAATCTAGCAGATATCTCACCGGTGACAGCACGCTCAGTAATAATTAGCAGAATGAAGAAAAACTTAGCAATCATGAAGACGTCCATTCTGTGACTTTCTATTATCGACTAGACGACGTTTGTTTCTATTTAGCAGTTAACGTTTTCAGCAACGAGACCTAAACTCGCAATAGCATGGATGAAAAACATTGAACCATCATCTTATTGTACAGAGTAAGAACTTCTAAAACTTTCTAAACCTTTGAATTTTGAAGATATGTGATTGTATATATTACATTGTGTCGTTAATGCAGTGGACTGTCATAAAATAACAGAAGTTAAAGTGGTAGACACTTCAATTCATCATGAAGTATTGATATGGGCGTAAACTTTTGCGAATATACGTTATCTGCGTATACCGTGTGAGTAGCAGGAGTATGGAAACATCGATACGCTCTGAAGTCGCACTTATTTCCATGAAAAAGACGCATAAGCCGGATACTACGAGCAAATTTGGTGGAAGCCACGTACATAAAATGCTATTGGTTACGGGTCGGTAGGATTTGAATTTTCACTTTTAAATATTGTCCACCTGTAATTGACTGAATGCAACATTTTTTAAATATAATTTAATAAGAAGACTATCGCTAAACTAGTACACTGATTATACATACTATTATTATACTATTATTATACATACATTCTACCAGAACATCTTTACATGAAAATTTTGATAGGGTCACCTGAAGCGACATCGCTTGTAAAACAACGACAAACATGGTAACTAGAAATACAATATCTATATTGTGTATCTGTACTGAAGTGGCCTTTGATTTTTTTTATGATTACCTAAATTCAGGGCGCATGGTATCATCTCTGCAGTGATCATGTACACTGAATTCGTCGAGCACCATTCTAATACCGGCTAATGGATTTATGTTTACCAGGCCTTTGCTGTACGAAACTGATTCAATGCACAATGGATGTAGATAATTTTTGAACCATAAATATTTACAAAGGAGAAAAATGACCCGTTTATTCCAAATGATAATAAAATTGAGATGCGTTATCGACGATCATTCTTTTGACTGCGAACTCATCACCCATAAAAACACCAAAAATTTTAAAGATTTAAATGTCTTGCCAAAGTTTCTATGATATATATGTACAATATATATAATCATCTATGATAACTAAACTTAGCCACAAACCTTACTTCACACCTATCGGTATCTACTGGAAGAGCTTTTTCCGTAATCGTTAATTCTATTTAAGAAAGGTTAACCTGCTTTCCGCAGAGTGAACGGTCTATTGAGTACGAACATCTAAATTCTTCTTCTAGATAACTTCTAAATAGAAAAAAATCTAATTTCTAAGTTTTGTCCGCGTTAAGGTCTGCACTCGCATGTATATGGTTGGAGCAATATAAGTCATAACGTTTAGGTTGCCGGCCGATTATTCTGTCGTGCCGGTGTGTTACCTCATTCATATTTTGTGCCTCTGTCCTGTTTTCAGTTGCCGTTCGGGCTGTAATCAATAAAATGTAACGGTGTCGTTCTTAGCTAGACCGTTCACTGTATTTAAGAGGCACGGAAGAAAAGACTTCAAATCTATTATAGTAGCGTTCCCATATGTCATTTCTGTAGCCTGGTTTCGCGAAGAAATCGATATTGTATAACGCCTGCCCCCACCAGTTGCCCTTTTTGGGGTATAAAAGGCCCTGTAATCGTACAGACTTATATCTGGAAAATTGGGGGCTTGCTAACGTTGGATATTTCATTGTTCAATCCAGAAGGTGAGGCATGTCGATGATGTCTAGCGCTGTCTTGAAGCAACCAGACTTTTGACTGCCGTGCCAGCAGGCAATGAGTCTTAAGCTAACTATTTTAAAAATTCAAGATAGCCCGCTGCATTCGTCGTTTCTTTTGCGACTAGTATACCATCGTAGTAGATGCTTCTGATATCTACTGCAAATACTACCATCATGGTACGTCCGAACCTACCCGCTATTGCCGCTGAACTTGATTTCTCTTCAGGGTGACCACGTCTCACTCTGGCTGGCGGTAGAGATTAAACTACATTAGGCAACCGTAAGCTCCAGGCGGGCTTTTTTTTCAGTCATGTCCCGCAAATTGCACATAACATACACCACAAACATTTCCAACTGGCCTGGAAACTCATTTTTTACTTATCTTCAATGTTTTTTTTCCTAGTTTTCAATGTCTGGATTACGATTCTGTACGGCACGTGAAATGCCAATTTGGACCGACCGACAAAGCCTTTAAATCTCAAGCTCTGTTGTTCTAAAAAGCCTTCTCAATTGCCGTAATGTGTTTTTGCCTTTCGCTTACCAGCACCTGGCCAGCTATTCGCTAGCCTTCGTTCGTAAAACGTAGCCCGTTCGTAAAACGTTTGCGTAATTCACGTCCTGTGCTTCCTTCCGCTTAGGGCATGATGTCTTCGATGCACGATGTCACTCATCGTGGAATTTCTGCAGCGTTGTGGGCTCCGTGGAACAAGAACTGACCACCGAATGTTGATTCTCAAGGCTGTACAGTTCAGAAATTATATTTCAAAACCCACCGGATTTGCTTGTAACAGCCTAATACATTATATATGCGTTAAAAAAAATAATATGCATGTTAGGCCCTTGCCAGCATATACATGTTCACGTTGAACGATATGTTGGTGGTCAAATGAAAGTAAAATGGGCCAACTCTATATATTTCTACGAAGTCCTGCTACCACAGTTTTACTAGATCGTCGCCAGTTAGCCAGACGTCGTGCCGTAGAATGCGATAGACCGCAAATGCTTTTAGGGATAATTCTGCATGCTGATGCGTTCATACCTAAAGGCCCAACTAAATATATCAACTATGAAGGTATGTTTCTATCTCATTTCTCAATCAACCGCGCCTCTTTTTAGTTACGGTACGAAATTCCCGCCTAGCCGATTTGAGTCTCAGTTTGTTACTGAGGGCTGTCAGATCTCCGCGGTAACAAGGACAGAAGTTAGGGACGTTATTATTTCGGACACTGTGATCGGTTATTTAGGCCAAAATAGTTCGAGTCGATGTTGCTGATTTTAATGATCCGTACAACTTAAATGCCTGCTCTTAATGGAGAAACGGTTTGCCATCGGTGAAAATTTGAGTATGTCCGCCCCTCGCAACTAAAACCCAGCGCCATTTTTTCCAATACTATTAATTCGGTAGCCCTTTTTAGATGCCTAAATTACTATATACATATAGTAATTTCTATAAGTAAGTAATATATATAAGAAACTATAGTAAAAGTATGATTCTCAAAAGGAAAATTTTTACAGTCAGACATACGCGAAACCATTGCTGCAAGGGTATCAATTCACTGAGATAGTTGCCATTTGAGCCGTGAGAACGAGCAGTCGCTTCTTGTTATCGAGATATCAGTTTATATCTGAATGATACTAACGCAGTAACCTAAGCAACAGTTATCGTAGGATCATACGCCAGCCTATAATTTGATTGAAGTACATAAAATGTTTCAACTAAAAAATTTTATGTCAAATTATGGAGTGGCACTTACCATTAACATCATTGACCAACCGCTTTCTGTAGAAGGTATAAAGACCACCCAGGCTTATCACGTAACGGATATTATCGTAGTCTGAGGAAAGTAAGTGTCTGACGTGCAGGTTTTGTCGTGAATGTTTTTTGTCGTGCTTGCGAACACGTTCGACTGCTTCGTTCGCTGTAAGGTAAACGTTAAATTATTACTACCGTTATCTTAGCTCAACATTTGTCCAAGGCATGCCACGAGTGCGTTCCTTGTTTATAAAGCAACGAGATAAATCGGCATTGACAACGCTGCTCTCTCTCTCTCTCTCTGCTAGAAATCTACGTAAACGGTTCTGATTTCCACTTCATGTGTGCGTGTAAGTTAATCATCGAAGTTGAAGATGCAAACCAAGATAGACAACTTAGAAGCGTGTGGCAAGTTACGAACAGGTTGGCATCGAATCTGGCTAATCTATTGATAACGGAAACATCAGCAGAAATTAGAGGATTGCATAAATTATGAAAAGCCCTTCTTGGAACTTCGGCAGAATTCGCTATTTGCAACAGTGTATATATGCGGCTGCCAACATAATATTAACCGCTTCTAGCTGGATGGCTCCAAAGTCACCTAGTTCAAGTCGTTTCGAATTCAACAATCATATATTTGGTAGAATTGTTTAAAAGAAAAGAAAACTATTCAGCTTTGAGGTAGGGCGTCCTAAAACTGAAGAAAATGTTTACGAAAATTTGCTACGTTTTATTGTTTGCAAAAAAAAAAAACATAGTTCAAGGAATGGACGCACACAAATCAACGCAAACGGGTTTACATGCTGTACTACCATCTGGGAAATTTTACAGAAACACAATGGAATCCAATCGTTTCTAAAGCAGTCTCCTATGAAAAATAGATCACATATTAGAATAGCGCGTATGTGAGAGACATAGGTCTCGCAATCTGTGGCTGGCTCCAAAGCAAACGCTGCCATGTGTTTAATGGGAGTGGAAAGGAATATTGCATTATGGGTTACTGCCGCCTGGCAAAACAATTAATTCAGATCTCTACTGTCAACAGGAATACAATAAGTCATAGAGAGAACAGTGAACAGAAAAGGCATCGTCTTCCATCATGTGCCAGGCCACATACAGCTATAGTTATCCGGCACAAATTGTGAGAACCTGAATGTGCTGTTTCAAAGCAACCGCTTGCACTATCAGACTGTCATCTATCTCGGTCTCTATAGAACTCCCTTATTGATGTTAATTGAGTTTCAATAGAACGATGCAGAAAATTTGCTTGTACAATTTTTCGGCCAAAAATTACAGAAGCTCTACAATAACGGGATTATGATGTTACCAGAGAAGTGGCAGAAGGTTTTCGACTAAAATAGAGCATATCTGCTTTGGTACGATTATCTTGAGATATGAAAAATATTTGCTTCAATTTCGGCGTAGAGATAATTGATACAAATTGAACCAACGATTCAGTACGTGAGATAGTTTACAGGCTTGCTGACAATGGCCTTTTCTTAAAGGACGACGAGTGAGCTATAGGAGCGCGTATCTTATCCGTCGCTCAACAATAGGTCGGCATATTTTTTCGCCGCCAGTGGCGCCAGGTCCTAGGTAGGGTAAGTCCTTCGCCTCACAGGGACCTTCTGAAAGGGCCATGCGTTATTCTGTATGAAGTTATAGTGATTTATGAAACGTGTGCTTGCTATCGTTAAGATATCTGAGCAAAGAAGTAATACTACAACTTTCAGATCATTCAATCAAACAAATGCGGACATAACCCTCAGTCATTATATTTCTGATAAATCGTGGTGTGAAGTCGATGTGGAGAAGTGAGAAGAGGCAAATCAGATATAAACTTCGCGATTGATACGTTCAAATCATAGTCGATCGCGACATGCCCAACGCTTCGACCCGTCGCGAAGCGCTAGCTCTATGACGCCTACGAAAGAACGATAGAACAAAACACAGTTTTTTTAAAATGAGCCTAATTCGAAACGCCAAACTGACAACGCAGTCAGCAGTGAAACCATGATCTCTGTAAAATGTGTCGCTTGAACTGACTGGCCATCGCCAAAAACTCAAAAAAGGACATGAGTATATTACTTTCTTAGAAACAAGACATTGATAAGTTTCATCTCAACTTTTTCTTAGGGTTTGTTTACAAATCGATCGAGTACGAAGAAGCCAACGCTCCTTATAGGCCTATCAGCTTCCCTGTGAAGTGTCATTAGAACTTTAAACTGATTTGCACAGTAGGTATTTCAATGGAATTACAGTTCTGTAATGTAATAAATGTAGAGTTAAAAAAAAAAAACTTATTGCATTATCCTCGAATTCTGATCTTCGTAATCTAGTTCTTATCTTACGCTTGGACCACATGGCTCAATCCGGATATCGTCTAAGTCTGCATATTCGGATATATCCTCTTAAAAATACATAACATGATGTTTTCACATAGTGCGCAACTTTCATAGACGCCAAAATCCCCAACATAAATAACTTCGTGTGGCAGGTTTACTTGCAACATCGCGTCAGTATCATCCAGAATATAAGTACATTTCCTTAAGTTACTTGCTATTCTTAACAAGCACACTTTTTTTTTTTTTGTTCCGACCGTACAACCAACGCTATCGACACGTCCTACGAAAAACTGGAACAAAAGCAAAAACAATCTATTTTATTTTTCACCGAAGCTACACCAGTATTACAATAAAATTTATGAAACAGTATCCTAAAAACGATACACACCTTGATTTAAATGAGCTTTGCCTCATACGACGAAAATACAAAGGAAATATAGTCGATCTTCGACTCTTGTGATGGTATTATGGCAAAGGGAAAGTTAGCAATCAGGTAGCGATGATTTAACGTCCGGTTCATTTTCAGTTGATTCTCAGTACTTTCTTCAAATAATTCTGCTTTCTCAATACGTCGTACGTTTGTTTAGCTTAAACATAATTTCACCCGTTATCTGCAGTATACCAGATTAAAAGTTGGACCTATCGTGCTGCAGGCCATCACATCAGTACGCGCTTAGAGAATTCAGCGCTGGCCAAAAAATAATTGTTTCCACAACGCACGCCTTCGCATCTGCGAACTTGTTATTTGTCATTCTAGTCGTTCTATGGGTGGAAACTATTTCTAAGTAGGAACGTCTGGCATTATATCAAAGCAACGTCTATTGAAATTCTGGCTAAGCAAAAATAATCTTTGTGTTCAATGCGAGAACATCAGATTATCGTGTACTTATATGCCTTCTTGTTTGACAGAGAGCTAAATTCGCGCTCGAGTGTTTGACCTATTGCAGAGTGGCGTCGTGACGAGGCCCGATGCATCATCTACACTAGAAGAAGTCCAGATTGAAAAACAAAAACCATAATTACATTGCTTATGTTTGACGAGAAAGTTGAGAACTTCACACTGCTTAATACGATCGTAGCAACTTCTTACTGCCTGATAGACAACATGACACGCAAATATTAAGTTTGCCTATTTTTATTCAAATTATATGGATTGGAAATACTTCGATCTCCTATATCGTCGAAATCTACTTTCGTATTACCATGTCTAATCTTCCCAAAGCACTACCATATTCAATACGTCATCGACACTAGCACGCTTCCTGTGGCACGTCTATTATTCAACTGTAATTTTTGTCTTTAATTGTCTGTTTAATTGCCTTCTTAGACGCATACGAGCCTGATATGTTTAAACAGCCGCCTGAAATCATTCAGCCATATTATACCTTACTATAGTAATTATACAGCGCAGTAGAACTTCTGATTCTCAACAGAAACTTATAATTAAGAACAGCTTCAAGTACAGACACTAGAGAATAGTTGGAAGACAACAAACAGAACGTACAAGTCCCGCAAATGACGACCGACCGTTTTGACAATCAAAAACCTTAAATTAGGCGGTACATAGATACGAAGTAGCGTCGTTGATTGTTGCCTGTCCGGAACCATATATCGAAGTTTGTATTTACTTATCTTTTAGGCTGCAAGCGGACGTAGAGCTTCAAGCTTTACTTTAAAATATTAAGATTACGAAAATAGTATTGGTCTGCCAAACGTCTGCTGATTCGAACGCGGTTAGGGTACGAGGGCGCTAAGCGTGATTTGATATATTGTTAGTGTTTTATCAAATGCCCAGACCTTCACAATAGTTATAGGAAGGAGAACCTTTTCTCTTTTGCGTACATGTGTCGAGTACGCGTAATATAAAATAAAGGATACATAACTCCTGTTCTAGCGATTTATGACTCATACAGGATACACCAGCCTTACAAAGAAATATCAGCCTAAATCGTGACTCCAACTATTTACTTCTGTAAAAAAAAACAAGACCACTCTCGTCTTTTAGCAGTGAGTTGTACAGTTACCACTTTCTCAATATTGTCCATGTGCCCGCTAATGTATTTGCATCTGCGGCTGGATGCATGTAATAGTTGGGTGCTTGCTTATATATATAGCGATGTCGGCTAGTGGTACGACAGGCCTTTACCAGAACCCTGCCTTTTCTTCTCCTTTCAGCCGTGAGCATCCAGGTAAGGAGCGCAGCTCTGACTTAACTGTGCTTATCAGGAAGAATACAGCCGTGGCAAGACATACGCACATGATCCTAACTAGGGCAAGCAGCGGCAGGTAGCTATATTTGGCAAAACTAGCAAAACACCCACCGTTCTTCCTTTCGTCCATCCGTCCCACCGACCAAGCGAGCGAGCGAGCATCTTTGACGACGTGCGTCTGCTCGACGAGCTGCGCATACAGACGCGTGGTATTGTCACGACTTTTGCAGCGGTAGCAACAGCAGGCCACACTGTATCGGAGTCATCTTACCAACGGTTCAGTGCGCTCTCCTGACGGTGTCAGAAAGCATAAGGAATATCCCAGCAGGTTGCCGTCCTTTACGCCGAACCTAGGCAACTAAATGAGCAATAAAGGTGTTCCCGTATATCTGCCCGTGTAGTCAGGAAACAGAAAAAGAAACAGGCCTTAGCTCTTCGCTTTAAAAGACATAATAGGAACGAGAGAGAAGATGACAGCCCACCACTTCAAGTCCAGGTAGGTTGGTTTCAACTGGAGAAACAAGTAGGAGCAAGTGCCACGCCTTGTCGGATGATGGCAACGCTAATAAATTGTCCTAAATTACGCTGAGTCAGATAAAGAGTGCAGACAGGTAAACTATAACCTGGAAAATCGGCAGAGCTAGTGGAAAGACATTAGTTCCTGGATTTGGGCCCAGAACGGTTTTAGCCAGTGGGAGATTATCTTGACGGGAGCAGTTCCGGGGAGCTTTTTTTACTTCTGTACTTTAATCAGTCAAGCTGCGACTATACTTAGCAAGCCGGCTTCTTGTTTCTTGCAGTCCTCCTTCGTTCGTTGGTATTTTTACTGACTGTCCTGATGTGTCTTTTCGTTTGGTTCTGCGCATGTGTGTTCTAGGGTGAGCAAGCACGTTGATCAGAACGCGTACAATGTTCCCGAGAAATGCCCTGCCAGTCCTTCTTACGTACAGGTAACTCGCAGGCCCTAGCAGAAAACGGCTAACGACTTATGATGTTGCTGTTCAGTCATCCTTGCCTAGGTAATGTCAGACGAACACTTCGTTTATTCATCCAATCGCCGCAGCTGCACAACCCAGCAACCAAGCAATAGAAGACGACTGCAGGTAATATGCTAGATGGAGACCAAGCTGCCGGATACATAAAAAGAAATACAAGAAAAGGCCTAAAACTAAGGGTGTACCTCACAGGAGAGCAAGAAACAGACAGGTTGTAAGACTGTGATGACTCGCTTCTGCGGGGCCGTTTTCACTCACTGAAGAGAGCACAGCTTAACGAAATGGTGCAGCAATAGTTACCGAGGTCCTGTAGTTGCATTGAATACTCCTCACGATGAGTACGCCATCATTCATCTGTAACCCTGTTTATGATACGGCAGACCATCTGAAGTAGCTGTTGCGATAACGCGAGAATAGACGCAATATAGACATACACCATAGTGAGTAATACATGATGCACATATTTTGATGTTTGGGCCATGGGGGACTAGTAAGGAAGAGTGATTAAGGTCTTCGTTTTCAGCGTCATCGGCCTATGCAGTTTGCGAAACATTGGGGTAATATACAGGCGACGATCATCTCTACTCACTTCGTTTCTTGGCACGTTATTATAGAGAATACATTATTACCATACCTAGCGTAAACTTTACTCATGCGTAAGACAATTGCTAGCCTTCAAAAAAATTCTAGTAAAGGTTAGATTATAACTGTCTTTATGACTAGGGTCAATCTTGCCACATATACGAAATCAGAAAGAATTCCACTTCAGCTTATTTCAGAAGTCGACAGCTTAGGTAAGAATTGGACTATATAGTATAACGCGTCTTATTTCAAGCAGTAAAATACTCACATTGAAATATCTTTCTCAGTCTACAAATTGGATTATTGATTCTTGTGAAATTCGTATAATTAATTAAAGAAGGTTTCTCCCACGTTCACCAATGATGCAACGTCCGTAACTTGTGACACCAGCAGAAAGTTATAGGCAAGTTGAATGATTTTGAAGCAGTGCTTAGCGGCAGTAGCGGACGACAAATTTACGATATTCATCCAGCTGAATGGAACTCCTCTCTGATCGGGCAGCTTTAACAAGTTAGATCACTAATTCTAGCGAATTGCAGGACACCCTAAGCGTAGAACTAAGCCTAAACAGACATTGTTTCTTGCCGGAGAATTAATCCCTCAACCTTTACGGCGTTTACGTAACCCGTTTAGTT
Organism: Varroa jacobsoni; assembly: GCF_002532875.2. Taxonomy (NCBI): domain Eukaryota; kingdom Metazoa; phylum Arthropoda; class Arachnida; order Mesostigmata; family Varroidae; genus Varroa; species Varroa jacobsoni. The sequence continues at coordinate 367,291 of NW_019213295.1, read as the reverse complement.
AAGTAAAAGGTAGACAAACATAGATTGATTAATAATTATACAACGAAAACTATTTCTGGTGTTAGTTGAAGAAAAATTGCTCTTCACTGTATTACAGTGGGCATCAGCCATCGTTACTATGATTACAGTCAATACATATATATTTAGGTAATATGGATTTTGTTGTTGTTTCCTGACGGTAGTCCAGTAGCGCTAACAGGGATCGAGTGATACAAATGATAATCACATCTACATCACACTATTATATAGTAAAATCACCAGGAGTCGGCTCCAACGACAACTGCTACATAGCTTGTGGTAATAAACAAACTTATTATTATGTGACCCTATTTCATTTTAAGAACTGCTTTTTTAAGGGAAAATATATAATGCGATAGTGTAATAAATATAGATATATAGTTTTTCTCATTATGCCCTGGATAGCTAGTTATTACCGCTTATGAAACACGTAAGCAGATTCTTGCAGATATTATTAGTCACTATATGTTGTCTCGATTGGGTTTATTCTGATGTCGCAAATTTTTGCGAAACTTAGCGACCTTTTAGGGACTCATAGTGTACCCGCTATGTATATACCTGGTATTTAAGGTCGCTAGGAATGAAAATGATCTAGTTATTCCTTTCATTCCTTACGTGTACAAAAGGAGCACTGGATGGACGTGCTTCCGGTCCTGACCCTGTGCCTCAATTCTCTTACCCATTTAGGGAGTTAGCTCTTATCAAAGACAGCCGACGGGGTCATGTTACTGCAGCGTGCCGTACGGTTTGCAACCACTCGGAATGTTCTAACGTGCCTAGCATTTAAAGTCAACACTAAATGGGTTCCGGATAGCAAGTGTTTAAATCTTTGAACAGCGACCACCGCTAACGAGAAATAATTATCAGCGTGACAAATCTCTAAAGTCCGGCGTTTGCGTTTCCGTGTAAAATTTAGAGTTCGTATGTACACCACACTTCCCTTTGGACGCCATATACGTGCATATCTCTCTCATGGACAAAGAGAAACGACGGCTAAATATATACGACACATTACATCGATCAAGCAAAACTGCCAGGCAAAACTTTTTAGGGCACTGATGGCCAAGAATAGCTCAAGGCGTCAGGCCTTCCCGTTTAGCGATCACCCCTAAATTGACATAGCCTTCTAAAAGAGATTTGCAACTTCGCCAGGTTGTAAGACATTCTGTTTTACATAAGTGAAACGTAAACTATGCTATTAGTTTCAATTTTACGATGCTTCTAATGAAAGCTCTAGTAGTTATATTAAGCGGTACAAATAGACGTGATGTAAAGAGATTTTGTGTAATGTAGATACGATGAAAGAGTCGCATGATTGTTATGTATGTGTTTTACAAGTCATTATGCCGTCGCCTTTATGCTTGACAAACTGTATCCGGATAAACAGGCTTGACGTTTATAAATACACGTCCCTTTAGTTCTACGTCCTTCACAAGCTAAGTAATTTCATATCTTAAACCCAAGTATCAATTATAAACTCATGGGAGCGGTAAGCCGCACTCGGTTTGTAGAAGGACTTACGTTTTAATTTCTAACTGCCCTACATGAAAAAAATACATATTCTCAAAATGCATGACTCTTTGTAATATACTTCATAATCAGCACTCACTTGGGCAGTGCCATCCAAGTTTGACCTGTGCGTATTTAGCTAGCTAAGAGTAGCGAGATCCGAAAACATCTATGAAGTTATAAGCTGGTAAAAATCGAAGCTAGTTGCTTCCACGTCATCAACTAGATGGCATTAATTATCCAACGTCTCTTAGTAGCACTATAAACCTGATCTTGGTCGGCCTTTCAACACGAAGGCCCACAACGATTCACTTACCAATTCGCACTTCCATTGGGGCGCTCGTTCGTGTCGAGGTGCTGACGCTGATGATCATGCCTGGACGGATGAGTGAGATCAGAGTCTGAGGCCTCGTTGCACCTGAACAAGGCTGGCTCTAAAGCTCTCGCAAGGCGCTTAATTCCTGACAGAGCTGATGCTAATCGATCAGCGACTGAATGCTCTTTCACCATCTGCCTCGGCTGTATCGGAAACGGTAGTAGCTGTTCACGAAATGTCCATAGTTTGCGTGTAGCCCATGAAAATAACTTGGTCTAGAAGGGCACGTATATTTGCATCTGCTATTACATGAATGCGATGTCGAAATGTAGATAAATGAAACGTGGACAGTAAGTAATTGTAGGAAAAATGTAAGACTTTACAAAAATCAACAACATTGAGCTAGCAGTATATCCTTGAGTTAAAATACTAGATAGTACCTGTTGTGGATGGAGCACTACCTCCAAACTAAATTATATTTAGTCCAAGACCTAACCATTCTAAGTGACAACAACTCTACGTATTGCTAAGCTACTTCTACATTACCGGGCCACACCTGGAGGCACTTGCGGATGCTCTTAGGCCGTCTTTATGTGCTCTGTTTCTAGCCTTTGGTCGATTGGATTTGTGCTTTAGATCCACGAATGTTGCCGTCGTCTTTTATTAAACACTCACTTCTGCTAGCCAACGAAAGCTCCTCTTCCCGATAGACCATCTATTTTCTCTGCATCTTTAAGAATCTACTAGCTGGGTCTCATACAGGGCGTATTCGAATGATACCTGTTAGATGTATTATATATCAACTGATTAGATGGGTTATCTATAATAGATAATATAGTGTAAATGGAAGTTATCAGGTTCCGATTAACTCACAATCATTGCCACTTCGTATAATGTTGTAAGCGATGGTCGAAACTAAGTGCAGCAGAACGACAAGAATCTATTACTGAAACATCTATTGACAATCAAAGCAGACAGGACTGCTCTCAAAAAAATGTCGTCATCGGTTTTCATTTTGGCGTTTGAGGTCACCATTCTGGAAACACGCTTATATTTGATTTCATTAGTTGGTTATTATCCATACAGCCTAATGGTTACGCGTATTGAATGGTGTAGCTTTTATTTCCGAATTGAATCTTCTGCTTACTGTCAAAATCTCGTCACAATTTCGAATGATTCCGAAGAGACGTTTGAAACTAACTGTCCTTTCCTGCACTGAAGGCTCGTGATCCATTAGAGCTGTGACCTGCAGAGTAAAACGGGCTGACAAATCGAGAGCAGTTCCCGTCACAGGAATCACGAGAAGAACCAGGGTTGTCAGCTGATTTGTTGTAGGCTCATTTGAGCTGTCTCGTTCCTACACTTTGTTTGTCAGCTAGAGCAACCTTTACACTCCGTTAAGTTCGACGGATTAATTGTGCTTACCTCACTTTGATTTTCATTACTATTGATAACGGTGTCGAGAAGGTTTTCCTTGCCGAATTCGTTGTCATTGCGTCCGCTAATGTGATCGTTTTTTGCCGTTCAGCTCTTTTAGCTTTACCAAGGGGCTTTTACAGAATGGCCATTAGGAGTCGACAAAAACTCGTCCTTAATGGAACGACAGATGCCAGCATCTCATTGAGATTTTATGAGGTATATCCATGAACAATTACCTTCGATTTCAGTAGTGAATAATTACCCACCTAATAAGATGAAAGGATCAAATGCATGCACAACTCGACATTGTTCTTCTGCACGGTCACTTACAAAGCGGTACCGCAGGTTCTTGCTGATCCCGCGGGGTGACGCTTAATCTCCCGCTACCTCGTTCTTTAGACGTTTCCTTATAATTTCCCTCGTTCAACGCCATCGATACGAGCCTTTTGAAACGTAAAGCCGATCTGTGTTTAGCAGATCTAGATATGAACAGTTATTAGTGGTTGGTCAACTAGACGTCCACTGCTCGCCAAACTGTTGTTGAGGATTGCTAATTAATGAACCATCAAACATTATCGGAGTGTATAATTCTACACAGTTTACACTACGCACGAAACAACAGTTAATGTACAAATCTTTCGGCCTGAGCGTTCACTCGCTGGTCGCCTTCTAGGCTCCCATTCCTGCTCTGTACTATTGAATATTTTTTGGCAGTGGTAACTCCCGAGTAGCCTCGCCAAAGGAGCGTCAGCTAAGCGATTTCTTACAATTTTTCGCAAAAAAAAGATCGTAGGGAAGTAGAAAAAGCCCAGTTGCCCAGTAAGGAAGCACCGAGAGGAGCATGTATCATCTCCGTACGTTGTGTCACTAACGAGCCGCGGCTGCTGGTGCTGCCGCCGACATACCTGCCACCGCTATTCCCTGTATACCATCGCCGTCAGTCCGTCAGCCTTCTGCTGCCTGGCTTGTTCACGTTGATCAGCCCAATGTAGGATGATGCTACTGTACTCATTGCTCGTTGTTGCTGTGTACTGCCGAGAGGCAACGCGAAAACATTATTCGAAAGCGAAACTTCTGTTTAAAACAGAGTAACAACAGCGTACTGATGCCTGACCTCCTCGCTTTCTAGCAGGTCTCGGATGTTGAGACAAGGTATAAACGATACCTCCGATCCGGTCAGCACTACTAGCATTAACTTGGAGAATTAGCAGTTACGTCGGCCCCACTCGTTCTGACGTGAAGCTTCGGCAACATTCCTAACTCAAATTTTAGTTGTTGCTTGACATATCCTGAAAATCTTACCAAACGCAAAGATAATTTTGCCTTATCGACTGGAGCACATGTCCGTCGGTACGAACCTCTAGACGTATACGGGCATGTTTATAGTAATAATGGGTAATATCGCTCGGGAACATTTAGAACACAGAAACGTTGCGTGAAACAAACAGATCATGTCACATCGTTTGCGTGTACTACAAAGACAACAAGTTGCTGAAGTGCGCCTATAATGGCGCAAAAGGTACAGTATCAAATTAACAAAGCGACATGTATTATCGCGTGTATTTCGAGGGAATATAGCAACAATGACATTATTCCGTTCTGCAACGTACAAAGAAGCAATATGGCAACATCGTCTAATGCAATCAGGACATCTGTGAAAGTAAAACGAAATTTGTCAATGGTCATGTAGCTGGTTGCGTAAGAAAAGCGAAGCCTTCTGATATAGCAAGTCATTCTATAGCCAGCTCCCATCTATATCCACAAATCCATAGACAATGTTCTTTCGGCGAAGATACTGATAACAGCTTTAGGCCCTGTGCGAGCAGGGAGCCCGTAGAAAATGTGTGCCCCATTGTATACGATGTGCTATTGTAAATAATATTTAAGCTACATCTAGCGTACGTCACTGCAAGACGGGAATTCGAAAAGGATACCGCCTTATCCTGACCGCAATGGGATTTTCTATTTTTTCATGTGAGTCATTGATAATGCCGATAATATCGGGTATGTTAACAGCTCAAGTCGATATCTCAATTTGAAGGCTGCGCCTACTTGTAGGCGTTACGTGCTCATGCAAAAATTGCTATAGATCTTTATTAAAAAAAAAAAAAATGGAGTATTCTATAATAATATTTACGTATGCAAAAAAATAAACGATTAATGCTACGAACTTTACATAATAATATTCTGGCGTCATCTGCAAGCTGCGGTTCTTCCGATTTTTCTGCGCCAAACAGGGCAGATGCCGTTATTACTTTCCTTGGGTACCTGGAAATATCTATTATAGCCATCTATTTTACTCATTTCTCCGTTTTCTAGACGAAACTCATCTCAATAGTGTAGCAAACTACGCTCGCAAGGATATACGATTTGCATCTTGCAAACATACCGTTTATGACATAATAAGGGGAAACCTGTGACCAAATTCAAAATAAAAAACAACCAGTTTTGGGCGCGGAGACTAGTGACACGACTTTGTGGATGTTTATATCTGAACATATAAAGCAGATAACAAGCTCGTCTCTGGTTTAACATTGATCACAGCTGGTTCAAAATCGCAGACAATATTCATGGAGACAACTGAATTTAGTCTTGAAAATTTCGATATGTACACGCATACATACGACCACGTAAACCCAGTCACAACCCAAAAAGGAAACGACCCTACATCAGGACAACAGGTGCATTTGTTTCACAACGAAATATTTATGCATCTTTTCCACAGATCAAGCGACTAAAAAGGCAGTACTAAAGCAGTATCGAATGCTGCGTCTCCCATACATTTTTACTACTGATCTTTTTTCCTCTTTCACTCTGAACTATAACTAGTAAAACAGTGGCCGAGGTACCTCCCGGATCCTTCATGAATTCAAACTTTTTTCATTCTAGGACAGTCCCGTCGAAAGACCACCTTTTTGAGAATCAAAACGAAAAACGAGCAGGTGCCGTCGTCACCATGCCGCTCTGATTTGACTGAACCTACTATCTCTTGATATTTGAAAAACTTAACGAAGGATTTTCTAGGATCGGCACCGACGAGGCCAAATGGAGCAATCCACGGCGTTCGTCTATTTTACCGTTCCTCATGAGGACGTCAAAGAAAGCAACGAAGGCCATAGACATCCCGGCCTATGAATAGTGTGAGAGGGGGCGTATAAAGCAGCAATGCCAAAACCACCATAGTCGTCGGTCTTTGTAAATGCTCTTGCAATGACGGGTCACTATTTGGGCAGTTGTGAATGAGGAGCCGAAGTGCTGCCGCTTCGTTTTCAAGGACGAAGGATGACGCTGACGAGTTGTGCGGCTGCCGGACGTCGCCGGAGGGCCGCTAGTTCCATCCGCGCTGTGAATTATGACCGAAACTGACGAGAAGTAGGCGTCGTATAGCCTACGTCATCGCTCATACCGTTCCTGAACATGGTCAAAGGCTATGCTGCTGACGGTAGCGACGCTATGTATGTCTTGATGTACAGTTGAAAAAACTTCCAATGCCTTCTGCTTTCCTAAAGCTCCTGCTGCGATGTGGAAATATTCCTAAAATGGGAAGAATACGCAACCGGCAAAACAGAGAAGGATTAGGAGAAGGAGTAGACAAGCGAAATTGCGGCTACTGTAAAAAAGAGAAGTGGAAATCTTTACATTGAGACTCAGCAGTTAGGCGTGCGGTCCGTCGTGAAATCGCCGCGGCTGAGTCACCGAGAAGTTTTTCTGACAATTTGATTCCTTTGCTAGGATAAAGCAAGAAGGTCGCATGGATCGCTGGCATAGGTTGGGTGATGCCAAAATGGTGCCAGTGATAGAAAAAGAAGTTGGCCAGGCATTGTATATCTATGGGACCAGTGTTGTGCGTTAAAGGCAAGCAAAGAATAAAAAAAAACTAAAGAATACAAAAGCCTAGAAGTATCAATCGTGTAACAAAGAATCGTAGAACCTACTTTTAGAGATGTGAGTAATAAAAATATGTGCTTGTTTGATTGCTAAGGTACAGAAAACTTTTCACTGCCAACGCTCAAGTGTCAACTGTCTTTTAATTCAAAAGTCTCAAGGCTACTATGTAATTTTATTGAAAAAGGACTTTATACCTAAATTAGAGCATAAATAGCAGTTTTGTCGTAGTAGAGTGAACCGGTTTCTTTTTCATTTCCTTCCCTGTTTTTTGCCCAGGACACCTTTTTGAGCGCAAAAAAGAAATTAATAATCGAATTGAGCTAATATGGTACGACGTATGTCAGAGCAGTACACCGCTGGTTTGTGAGCAACAGCTTATTCAGATAAAGCCGCGCATTGAATGTCCCTCGACACTCATAGTATGTTTTCTAAATTAGCGAACTTTATATTAAAAAAAATACCAAAAATCATTAATATATAAGTAATCTTCAAGTACCTTGTTTCCAAGCAACTATACAGCATATATCGGAACGATAAAAACAATTGATTTGGTCGAAGCAATTTATTCTTTGTTTGTGTTATATACGGCTGTTAGTCAACATGGGCTTTTGTAATGCAATCAGGTTGATGCAATGTTCCTGCTCCAACCTCATTTTGCACATGGGAATGCTGTTGTTGCTACGACAAAACAGGCACCCACTAAGCGGAAGGTAATTAACCTACGGAATGCCAAGAAGATTGAGCCTCACGGATGCGCTTGTAGGAGTTGGAAGGACCTAAGAAAAACTTCTGGGAGCAAACGAGGAACCTCTTCTTGAAAACATGCGGCCAAACAAGAAGACGCCAGGCAGAGATTAACGCCCCTGGCCGGTTCAGCTCGTGTATTGCACCGTTAGCTACTTCTGACACTGGCTAACGCTTGTTTATGAGAGGGTTTGCAAGAAATGTGCCAAGTAGGCGTAAATAGCGCATTGTATTATCGAGACGAGCCACCAACTCGGTAGAAGCTCCACATTTTGTTCTTGCAAGGTCGAACTCCGACCACAACGTGAATAACAAGATACGTAACGAGGCCTGAAACTCAGAGGGTAGGTTTGAGTCGTCCTTTATATACGAAGTTAGGGTTATAGTTTATTGAGCCAATTTTACAATAGGTCAATGCAACAAGGAATACAGTAGTTCGCAGGCAAAAATTATGTTAATGTACGATTTTGTTGTGGCGCCTAACGCAAAACGCTCTACTGCTGCTGCCTCTACGGCTTTGGATGTTGAATCTGAATGATTCTAAATAACTTCTACTATACAAAATATCTATATCGCTTAACAGTTTTTATCGACGCACTGTTCTTGCCGGCACCTGATGTACAGGTACTGCTTATTATCACTTAATATTTCTATTACCTTTATCAAACATCATGAAATCGATAGCTAGAGTAATCGTAGACTCGATTGAGCAGTTAAACATGTATATAAGGTAAATATTTAGGACTGGCAAGCGGCCGTTCGTTGGATGCGAGTGTGTGTAAGCCGAGTTAAATGAGGCGTGATTCACCCTCAAAGCCGCATTGCGATTTCTGCGTCGACGATGGGGTGCGGGAACGCTCTGGAGTGCGGGTGCGGGGGCAAAGAAGGGGAAAGCTCTACGCAAATCCCTGGCAGTTTTTTTTCGCTTAGACCATCTACCATCCTAAATGATAGCTGTAATGCAAGCTTCTTCTATTCAAGTAAATAAAATTGCGCAAAGACAGCACTTTCTCATTCGTGACTTCACGCAGGCATTAGCTCAGCTATCATTTATAAGGCAACGCTTTTTAGATAAGCAAACGCATTGAATGTTTATTGTTCTTTTGTATTTTACTTGGCAGATTTTGTCTATGTTTGCTACAAACAGGATGAGGGAAGAACTTCTTTATATAAAAGAGCGCTAAGAAAGTGTATAAGACTGAGATTTTAGAGCTGAGGCTTCGTATTGGATTTCGATGTAACCCGACAGGATTGCAGTTGTGTTATGTATGTAAAGCTTCGCTTGCCAACAAATCTTTTACATTATTTTTACCGCCATGTATGATATGACATACTAAAATTATTTTTTTCCACGCTCGCAGAAAATTATCGAAAATAGGCCCGCAGGAATATGGAGTGATGGCAAAAGGTCTGGTTCTGATGAGCAGCAGTTGCACAGCTGGGTTGAGGCTATTCGACTCCAACTTGGTTTGGAGCTTCTAGAACGACAGACGACGGATATCCTTAAAAATGCAACTCTTTTTTACCATGGGATGCTAGCCGTATTCGACTGTCAGCTCCATCCCGTATACTTTCTATGAGTCGAAGTTGGTTCGCTGGTTTACCGCTAGGCCATTGGTCGTAGACTACTCCTTTAGTCACACTCGGTGTCACGGTCCACAGCGACACGAATCGACGAGATGTGATCGATGGGCAGAATGTACTTCACACAACAAAATGTAGGCTACCTTATTTTGTCAACGAGCTGAACTACAGCAATCAAGGTCAAATAAAATACACTACTGAAAACACGACTACACCTGACCTGAGCTGTCCGATGACCGGATCGTCCATTGGGCATGACCGAGTGACGACGGCCAGGCCAAACACGGACGACGACCCAAAAAATAGCCAGGTATGCCAAAAAATTCTTCTTTTATCAGTTATATCGGCGGTCCACGTAATTGAAAATACGACCGAATGTATCGACAACTAAATCAACAGTTTCTCGTGGTTCTTTAAAGAAATCACCTCATTCCGGTATGTGTCGTCATCGATTCAAGACTAGAAGCAAGAACCCTTTGTCAGACCGTTTGCAGCTAATAGGGCGGTGTCGGTAAACATGCATGCCTTACAACTACAGGAGTGTTGTATGGCTAATTTCGACGGATGCAAGCATTTTATAATAGGATAGCGTAAATCAAATTTTCAGTATTACAGGTTGATCAACGTGTTAAAACATTGAAAAAAAAATCACCTTAGTAAGTCATGTAATCCTTCCTATTTTACTAGCAGAGCTTGAGTAATAAATTTACGTTTGATAAGCACCATCAGAGCATAATATTTCTCTAATGTGGTCCGAGTGTGACGCTCAGTTCCGACGGCTGGGCCAAGTGTCTGCCAAGACAACTACCCACAAATTCTTGATTCATCTCTCGAGACTCATTTCGAATCAGCCCAGGACTTCAGTTAACACTAGCACAGCCTAAAGACAGAAGACGGCTAGCGCCCCCGGGGGTTTCAGGCCGGGCTTGTCCTGGTTAGTAAAACATGGAATGATATAAATACATGCTTAAGAATATCGTAGTCGTGTATACTGTTTACAATATTAATCGATAGTCATAGATAGCTATTCAGTATCCAGTACTCGAATGAAAGTACGTATGCGGGATCATTTGCGCTTCTTTGTTTGTGTAATTTACGCCATAAAAAGCAGGATAGTATACACTCGTTTTCTCGGAAATTACATTTGCCAAAGCAAGTCTAGTAAATTAAAAAAAAATAATTTTAAATAAATTTAATAAAAAATCTTTAACTAAGAAAAAAACAAATTGTTAAACGCGACATCAGTCATTGATAGAATGGGCAAAAAGTTCTAGGCTAAATACGTGTGCGGGAGATAAGGAAATATGGCACACAAAATAACAATCATTATTGTTAAGTTATTTAGAGCCAGTCTTATGAAGCGGCAAAAATGTCTCGACGAATTTTGTTTTTGTTTGTTTTCAGTTCGAGTGGACGTCTGTTATTGAGCCGAGGCCTTCGACTGCCTGCGTTAAACTTCCCATAAAAACCTTTGAGATCTGTTGTGGAGTTAACGGTTTCGAAGTAGGTTAAAATAGAACTACAACAGGTGATAATAATATCTTCAACAGGTGATGATGTTAGTGCAGTAAGGAGAACGTCCAGACAAAAGCTGTGCGGAAAAAAGAAACTGCTTTGGATGAATACTTCAAAACCTGGATTCTATACGATTTCTTCAGTGGGCCAGAGCTTGAAATGATGTACATAGAGATCGATTGTAAGCCCAAGCCTAATTTATCCACAAATGGTCTCAAATGATTTCAGTGTAACAACCCATAACGATAAAACTAGGAAACATAACATCCTATATTGCGGACAATATATGCCTTTAGGAAATGTGCTAAAATTATTGTGCTCTGTGTTGTTTAATAAATGTTTTTTTTTTATATGTATAAAACGATGATGTTTGACTGCTTTTACTCTATATTTGGAAAAGTAAATCTACATGAGCCCAAATAACTATATAATAATATAAGAAGACTAGGTATATATTATAAAGATACACACTGCTTGATACGCACAGATGCAAATCGAATGTTCTGGTATGAAAATGGGTTCAGTTTTGTTGTCCTTGTTATGGTTTGCATAAATCAGTCCCCCTACCAATTTGTGTTGATCTGAGAGATTAAATGAACGAACATAATTACAGTGTAATTTGACCATATTCTTAATGATCAGTCCCGCTTTTATGGAACTTTGAAAAACAAAAAAAAAATACAGTTTATGTTAAGGAAGGCAGTCTCCCAGGTTCTAGGCCATTCAGTATACAGGGAGAAAAAGAATGTACGTTTTTAAACCAATTTACACCTGTTTTATCATAGACTTGTGTTTTGCCAGACACATAATTTCCAACGGTTTTTTTTTAAAGCTTCCACAGCATAAAACTACGAGGCTGCTTGTGCGGCTGGTTTGCCTGCCACCCTATCGTTTTCTCTCGCTATTGATTACCTTGCAGTCGAACAATAAGCGTAAGTCACTGGAAGGCAAACTTACCGTGTACAGGAAGTTATCAAATGGGAAATCACTTAAAGTTTGATCCAATCTTCTTCTAACTTGGACAGCCGCCGTCAATTCCAGTGGCATCAAACGATTCAAGCTTGTTCTATTAAGCATTTCTAGTACTTCCGGGGTGACCTAGTAAATTTGCAAATAACAGCAGAAAATAATGTTCTGTCGCAAGCTGATGGTGATTCTAAATCTCCAATCTACTTCCAGCTAAATTCTTGACTACTTTGGCCTAGATGTTTTGCGTCTAGGGGTATTATAGAGCTGTTTCTCTAATATTTATTTTCATTTTTAATCGCCGGCTATGATCTTTGCATTTATTATATAGGGACAAGCTTGAGAGAAGTTCAGATCATTAAATGGCTTTCTTCCCGACCCTGTGATAGTGTTCAATATAAAAAAAAAGTAGCCCAGTTTTGTGTCTTTGTATCTGTGTAACAGCCACGGATCCCATTACATTTAAAAGGCACTTTGACTTCTAGAAAATCGTGGTAATGTAACAGCGTTCTCGCCAGCAGTAAAGTTTTTCGCTTCTGTAATTTTGACCTGTATATGTATATATATAACATTGAGAACTAATTGTTGGGACTGAGATCAACTTAGCAGTACGGATCTGCATAGATTTCGACAGCTGATGTTGGAACCGAGAACGATGTACCTCGACGCCTAAGGGGCATTCTTCTAATGCTTTTCTCTTCACTAGCAAACATAACAGCCTATGTTTGAAAGCTTTTGATTTATTATTCAGTATATACACAATACCTTGCTCATGGTATTATACTGTTTGGCAGATAAAGTTTGTGACTGCCCTAAATGCACAAGCGTCTTCCTTTTCATAATTTATCGGTGAACATCTGCATATAATACGAACGTTACTAATTAAAGCTTCATGTCAATGTCAATTAAAATTTCATATTTTACTGCAAGCGGTCAAAAATACCTATCGGGTATAATAGGTCCCGTAGATTTCTCATCAAGCGAATTGAACCTATTGTCCTTATACGAAAAACTTCAATAGTATACTTCATCCTATTAGAATCTTTGTTATGCATAAGTGCAACGGTAGCGAGTTCGTGAGGTTATTACTTGAAGTAGTCATGTTACGATAAGGTGCCATATAGATAATAAGGTATGGAATACAACACCAACGACGTAATTTATCGACGGCAAATACCGCCTCAGCTACCGCACAAATATGTGAGGTTAACAACTTCGTTAACCTACCTGTATACTCAACTGCTGCATATGGAAATTTAATTGTGTACACGAGTCACGGCTCGGTAGAAGGGTTCCATTTGGGCTGGGAGGTTCGCTATCTGTATTGCCTTGTCCGCCATTACTGACGCATCTTCGTGAACTATTTTGCCGATGACAGTTATAAGTGAACGGGTCTTCGCCGAAATTTGCTGAATCTTAGAACAAGATCAATTAGTATATTCTCAATTTTACTCGCGACGGCAAAGGACCTTATCTAAAGGATATTAACTGCTTTCTTTAGTATAAATATTAAAACTATTCATCTAAAGACAATCATATTACACGGATTGTATTTAGTATTCTCATATTCAAATGGTTTAAGATATCATAAGCCACTAAAACCATGACATTTGATTTTGACCTTTTTCTTAAAACATAAAGCATCGTCGCCATTCTGTCTTTGAAAGGACATCACTTTACTACATCCTTGTCAGAATATCGTCTGTTTTCGGTGCACCTCGTAAAGGGCGATATTTTTATGAGTTTTACACCGTGCCAGAGCTTCTTTAGCTGATGGGGTGATTACAGCCGATGAAAGCAACGACAGCTATAAATCGCAAAGATCTTGATGCGTGGCACGGACGCATTTCTGAAGCCTGCTAAGAACGATATTTTACCTAGGTAGAGTAACAAGTTTAAGGAAATATTGGACAAAAAAGAACAGAATATTACCTGCTGGGCCTTAATAGAGCTTATAGAATTTATTTACACATATTTTTTTTTATGAATATTCAATTTTTACAGTATGTAGTAAGGTAAAATTTCCCAGTTCCATGAAGTTTTACAATGCATCGACTGCGTGCGCGAAGCACAATAGCTTTCTTGCAAACTTAAACAGTCCGACTTAACAAGCTCGTTGATTTTTTTCTCGTTCCCTTCCAAAATACAAGCTCGTGCGCCCATTGCGTCGTACGTATCGCATGTTATTAAAGTCGCTTTCTCCTTTCAATGTTATTGGTGGTTGCTAGCGCGATGGACTTCGGCCGAATATTTCAGCTGCGCGGGCTGCTGTCCATCCATGGCCGTACGCTGTTGAATATGTAATCTGCTTGATTTTTGGCGCACCCCTATTTGCGCGTTTCCATTCCACAGCAACCCCGTTTCGACGCTGCCTGATGTTTTCCCTTTTTCAAAATGAGGCGCGGTCCGCTCAGGCACACCGGCGCCCGCTCCTGTTTGGCACGCTCTCATTTTGGCGACCGGGCGGGCGGCCCGTCGGCCTGCCAGCATGAGCGTTTTCTTACGCCAGCGATAACTTTGTACTCCCGCCGAGTACGTGGCTGATTAGGCACGTCCGAGTGTTCCCACGGCTTTACTCCTCCCACACTTAGCTCCCCGGAGCAGTACGTAGAAGAAACTGACGAGTGACGGAGGACGATGTGAGGGCCTAGGGCAGCTGGGGAGGGGAGGCAAATGGGGTAGGACAAAGACACGGCGCTCGCTCGTGGCGTTTTTAGCGGACGAAGGAAGCGTGACCGCTTCGCTAGCCACTGTCACGTTCATCGACTTCACACGAGGCAACGACTGTGTCAGGCTACGTCTAGTCGACGCTGTTGCTAAGTTACTACCTTACACAAGCTATATGTACATCTAATTAGCTAACGACGGTGACTTCGTTCAGTCTGGCAGATGAGCATATCTTGTGGAACCGTGTGTGCATCCATGCATGGAATCCATTAAGGCGACTCTTCTGCATTGAGAGACTGTACTGTAAACGAAGTCCATGTACCTGGTGCACATTTTTCCAAATTCAATACGTACAAAGAATTGATTTCGAACTTTGTAGGACGGAAAATCGCTACCGCTTCTTATTTAACCCCCTTACTTGTCAGCGTTATCATAATGTTAGTAACATTACTTTGAACGGATACTTAAGTACGTTTATCAATAGAAGATATGAAATTAGCTTTATCTAGAAGTTGAGCACGATTTTTTCAAGCAACTGGTAGTCTGCACCGATACTTTGGCCGGGCTAACGGAGGCCTCGTTGACTCTGCTTTGCACCATCCCGCTATAACTGTGCTTGTTGTCAAGATTTGTGCAGCGCGTAGACAGTCCAGGAACGGAGCTGCTAAATAAAGCCCTTTTCCCAATCTTCTTCGAACACCTACATAGCGTTAGTGTTAGCAGACTCAAGCAAGTGAACTTAGATAGATACTTTCCCAAGAGACCCATTAAAAACCCGCCCACTTGCTTGTTGTTAAGCCCCTGAAGTGGGTGGTCCTTCCCAGATATGTTCAGCCGCGCTGAAGTGATATTAAGGACAGGTCTTCAAGGCAGAATTACAATATTACCATCAGTTTTGATTTGTCCGAAAACTGTGTAATAGTCACATTGCAGGTTACACGGATTTGATTTTTAAAATATGCTGACTACAGAAACACTGGCTCTGATACACTTTCATCATCCGAATACACACTGGCCTCATTTTATGAACTCAGAGTGAACTATGGCTTGGAATCATGCGGTAGTCGAAACCTGTCGAAGAAAAATGTGCAATGTTACAGCGCTTGTAAATATATTTTTCCTAGCGGGTATATATTGCTGTATTATCTATTAGGTTCAATCATATTTCTCTGTTAATGCTGACGTATCTGTACATCTAAATCTCTAGATAATGACTAAATTTCTCAACGAGTTCCAAGGCTGTTTGCATCTCCTGGATGCACATACCAGCAACGAGCAATACGAAGCAAGCAAGCAGAAGATTGCGCCATTTCGCTTGGCGGTCGTACTGGATCTTCCTAAGTGGTTGGCAACGTTTTGTCTATTTGATGTCCAGCACACAAAGTCATTACCTTAATATCTTTATGGTCTATGTAACATGTCAGACCAAATGTCGTCCGCTATTATACAGCATGTGCACTGCGAAAAGAAATTTGACATGCAGTTGCGTTCATGTACCTTTTCGTGACGAGTCTATAAACAAACTTTCGTCAATCAGCAAGCGTTTGAGCCTTTGTGGAAGCTAGGATGTGAGTTGGGATGCACCCAAAAGACCCACCATGCATAGTAGACTTACGTCAGGCATCCTGGCAGAACAACATACACAACGCCGAAGGATACATGGTATTATGAAGAGCGAAAAAGATTCTCCTCAATAGATGAGTTTCGTCGTTTTCTGATCGTTCTGCGTTTTCATCACTGATACTTTGCTGTCCTTCGCTGTTCGTTGGCTGTTCGACTGACGGTTCGTGGCTGCTTAACCCCATCTTGATGATCCAAATCTAATCTTGTCCATATTTCATCTACGAACGAAGGGACCGAACACCCGGGTATCATCAGGAATAACAAGGGCTGCTGGCAAGAAATATCTGACCCATAGCATATTTCATCGTGCAGATAAGAACAAGCAGCGGCCTATGCTGGAGGGTGATGGCAGCATTGAGTGGGGTCTCGGCCTCGCGGCCGCATCGTTTTCTGTCGCGGCAGCCTTTCGTGGTAGTGAACACTCGCGCCGTCTCGGACCACTTCGAGCCCGTCGCAGCATGTATGTCTGTATGTGTGTCACTCGCGCGCCTGTGTCCTTCACTTCTTTTGCACTTGGACACATACAACCAGGAGCACTTCAGCGGTCCTGTCCTCTCGCTTCGCCTATGGTAAGGGTTGACCGGGTATCTTCCATCTGTAAGACCTTTACGCACGAGCATACACATGGTCTCGTTCGCGTCCTTCGTCGTATCATCGTTGATTTTCTTATTCCGCTTGCTGAATTCTCCCTTCGCCTCCTCCCGCCATTGCCTCTGCAACCTCGTCCGTTTCTCTGTCCCGAATCCTAGACCATGCCCTTTTTCGTGATGCCCCACAAATCCCTCCAAAACCTTCCTGGTTCACTTGCTTCGCTCTCTTTCCTCTGCCTCTGAAAAGCAGCCAGTTGCCCCAGCCCTTTGTACCAACGAAGTACGGACAAGCGAACAGACTGGAAGAGACGAGCACGGCCGCTTCTTTCGGCGGCAACTACAACTACTGGCTGACCCGACGCGAGCTGAGCGGCCCGAACGATAGTTGGACAATTTCGCTTCTCAGCAGGCTCCAAGCTTGCCACTTCTGCCTCTGTCATTTTTCCCGATGGTCTTCAACCGAGCGTCAGTTGACAACGACGACGAAAAAGACGAGACTATCCAGCAGAAGTGCTGGGGCTAGTGCTGGCTGCAGTGGGATCAGCAGCAGCAGTGGCGGATAGAAGAGAAGAAAGAGAGCGCACGCCAGGGAGAGTCACGCTTGAGTTACACTGTGACACATCCCGTCATAATATCGTTCACTGCTGACGACAAAAAGGGCGCCGAGCCGTACGGAGATGCCTCACGAACGGAAAAGCCGATTGGTGGAAGAACGCGGCCCGGACTAAGAAATGGGCCTCCCGGGGAATACTGATTTAGCGCATCAAGAGCAGCAACATCGACGGTGCAGGCTAGACAGGAAATAACATTGGTATGGATGTGGCTGGGGTGGTATAGAAGACCATGCCGCTGACCGATCGGGTGTCCGTGCTGAAAATTTTAAACGCTTTTCGCGGTGAGAGGACGGCAAAAAAAGCTTTTGCAAAGGACTGTAAACGGTCATAACAAACACATATAATATGTAGAGTATACATACACAGCATGCAAAACGTGTATTCCCGAAACAGTTTCACAATGATGAGCTTAAGGTACGCCTTTTTCCAGCTCTAGATACCGATGTTACTATTCAACTATCCGGATACTATTATTGATTATTCAAGTACGTCAAGCCAAAAGCAATCCCATACTTTGATGATAAAACGTTCAGGCTCCAAAACGTCTCAGTTACTGAGTTTGTGATGCATTACTAAATAAATTATTTCTTATTTACGCTCTAACAATTGCGAGCTAAAAATGTGCCGTATAACTATATATGAGAGTTCTGTCAGCCAGTCAATCATTAGGCTATAGATAATTTCGAGGATTTTCCGTACCGATATTTATTTCGACATGATTGATAGCCTTACGTTGCACGGAAAACGTTTTATACTTCTCTTCACATATATTACACATAAAACCGTGAGCTACCGGGAGCCTTTTTGAATTACTGCATTTATAAAACCTGGTCTATTTCTCGTCACAAGTTATTTAGTTAAATAAAATATACATAACTAGTATGTGTTGGTGTGGGTTCGAATCTGAACATAGGCACACTTCGTTTTGTACTGGAAGATGGCCGCTTAATGGAATATCTGAAACCAGTACCGGACGTAAAACTTAGAATTCTGTTAGTTCATTGATTCGATACATTTATACAATAAATGCTTCGAGTACATAAGATTCTTCAATTTCGTAAAACGGAAGCATTAATTAATGGATAAAAAAAGAAACGACCCCAGCTATTTTTGGTGCGTAGTTCTCGCTAAAGCTGAACAAATCGATAGTTCGATCCTTATGCTGCTGTCATAAACTGCCAGCTAACATCGCTTTCACCTTTGTACTTCGTTTCCTAAGCCTCATCTTGATTTTTTGCATACAGGGACCTCAGAAGGGAGCGTATGACTTTCAGCTGAGAATTGTGCTTTCGGCGCCGTACTTACTCATTCAAATTCGCCGAGAGCAAAACTGGAACCCGGACAAAAGCGGCGCAGCACATAAACTAAGCGAGGCGCACCTTTGTTCCTTTTGTCCGACTTGCTTTTCATACGAGAACCTGGGCAAAGGGTTGCGACCTCGGCCGACCACTTGAGGGGCGGACGACTGAAAATAAGGTAGCTGAGAGCAGTAGCGAAGCGAGAGCCAACAGCGAGTGAGCCAAATGGATTTGGTTAAATCTCATAGTATGAGAGGTTAACCCCTGGGGGGCGCCCGATCACGCTGTGCGTGTCTGCATTGGAAGGCGACCGTATTCGACCACCGGTGAAGAGCCGCTATATTTTATGCCTCCATTTGCCACAGATAGACCGTAGTATAATAAATGTGTTTGTTCGGTTAACAATTGCTCGTCGCACAAAAAGCCAGCCGAAAACATACTCATGCATAGTCAAGGAAGAACACACAGCCATGACACGGCTAAGCAAGAAATCATTGAAGTAACTCTTCCCGAAGTATGCTTGTTTGCTCGCAAATAAACGATTTTAAAAGAGGTGCAGTTAAAAACGGCTTCGGTGGAACCTGAGTGGTGAGCCGACGAATATTTATACATTTCTGAATTCACACGATATAACCTCTGATACCTACTATATATAATACTCTTTGTACATCCCTGACAATTGCTGCCGCTGCTGTACATTGAACGAATGACGATAATGGTTTAAGGCAATAAGTTACAGGGAACTAATACTTGTAACGAATTGATCCTCAACGAACGTACTTGATATTTATATTTGCGTTTACTAATAGTAGAATTGTTAAAATACATAACAAAATGAATCAGATCATAGTATAAGGTACGTTCAAGTTGCCATATAAGCTATGCTTGTACGATTTGGGTAAGAGATAATTAGCTGCATTGCCTCGTCACCGTTCTTTAGTGTTACAGGGGCAATTATCATGCGATGGCCTAAATGCGGTATACAGTATATTCAATCAATGTTAAGTTATTTGGCATTTTCAGTATCTCTAACCTACGCTTGGCTGCCATTACTTTGTAACCTGTACACCGTACAACTCTTATTTTTTTGTCTGTATTTAATATCTTTTCCCTATGCTTAATCAAAAAAAGCGTACTGATCGATACCTTTACCAGTTCTATTTAAATAAAATCATCTTCCTAAAAGCGAGAAAAAAAAAAGTTTTCGGATCTTCTCTTAAACCATTTTTCACGTTATAAGATAACCACGCCCTTATTCTTTTGGTTAAGGATGCTTGTAAGTTTTAAGCAATAAACATCAACCGATATTACATTTTACTTATAATTACTTGTAAACATAGTGAACATCAGATATTTTTCGTATACTTGAGATTTGTACAAATGATTATTATATAAGTGTCGTTACAAATGTATTGAGGATTTACATTAAATCATTGTACCGTAGTAGTGTGACCTAAAAACTAATATAACAACAAATAAGAATTGCATTGAAAAAAAACTTCAAATATGATTGCTAGTTTTTAGTTAGATTTGTAAAAAAAAAAAAGCAACTGAACACCGAGCAAGGAAAAGTTTAAAAGTAAACACATTTCAACATAACCACAACCGGACACAGGCTGATAATGTAAAAAATTTCAATATACGTTGAAAAATTAACCCTACTGAATAAAAGTAAGAACATTTTTAGCATAAATCGCCTTGCAGAATCCATTCTCTTCGAACAAATAAATCTTCCAGTTTAAATCTCGAACATGGAAAAAAACTACAACGAATCCTGCAGTGCCAGCTGTTATGCCTCGAGCCACTGCTATCTCTGTACAGTTTCCGAAATCCTATTATATTAAACGAATATAAATAAATGCGTAAAGTTTTAGTTATATACATGTTTAATGACTGTCAGGGACCCCTACAAGATTTATCTCTTTGAGGATACTGCTTGTCTCTGGTGCTCCTCAATTGGACTGACACAGCATTTTACGGTGACAAGAAAAGGCGTCCTTGCGCATCGCTCAATTGATGACCCATCCAGAGTAAGGAGATTGCATCAGGTGATGCGTATAAGATACGTTGCACTCAACGACGCAGACTGATGGAAGCTAAGCGAGCAGATCATACATAGTTGTCCGTAAGAGATTGCTTACGAAGTAACTGAGAATTAGGAGCGAATCCCCATTGAGTTTCCAACTCATTACCAAAGTTCACTTTACAGTGTGTTGTGCAAGGAAAGAAAATCTAATGAAGCGCATCGAATGCCGAAGTTTGAATCTACTCATGAATTAAGAAACGCTATCTGACACGACGTACATGTATACATATATATTTTGTTTTTTTTTGCCGTTTCTTGTATTCCTTTGTTTGTTGATGGCTGAATGTGATATGCCGTTTTGAAACCCTCTATTTATTTTTCAAAAGCTATCTTTATTCGTGTGATCGCTATAGCCTGCTCACAAGATCCTTCTTTTTCTTCCGGTGTCAAGAATGTGTATGTCGGGTGGTAAAAAAACACTCATTATTTATTCTTAACCGAAAGCAAAAGCTGCTTGAACAGCCCAAAGTATCTGTGACGTCTACAACAATGACTCTCTAGCTAATAGTACTACCTGAGAGCGGCTGGTTAGGTTGAAAATGACTTCTCCGGTCTAAAGAACACAGTCCAGTCGAGTCTTCGAAGTCTGTCTGGAGCTATTTTGAAGAATGATAATTATTAGATGAGTCTATAGCTCTTACGCATAAAGCCCTCAACATCTGCGGTTACTTCCGCCGCTTCTTGGGCGCATAGAAATATGAAGTACAGCGTATGTTGAAAACACCGTTTTTGCCAGTCCACGTTGCTGTCTTTGAGGTCCGAAGTAAGGTAAACATTTTGTTATCGATACAAAACGTGGAAAGCAGTGGAAGCATTCTCCAATGCTAGATACGACACTCGACTTTCAGCAAACGAAGCTTTTACACAAACCAAAAACAGCAGCGCATCGCTTTCGCCTCCGCATAGACTCCGCCTATTTCAAGATGTTATAACGTTATAAGGTTACAAGCTACACAACCGCGTTTTTTCTTCATAATTCTATATAATCTTAATAATTAGATAATAAATAATTAGATCTGGTAATAAGTACGCAGTGATGAATCTGGCTTCTGTTGGCCAATGACTCCGCAAAATTTACACAATCTTGGTACATTAGAGGTTAAGAACCTCTGGCTCGACTACTGGAACTCTCGTTTTGCATCAACAATGTAAGCCGAAAAAAGTTTTGATGTTCCTTCTTGTAATGCTCTCAAACTATAAGGTTTATGAGTATTCCGAGGTGACTCCACTGGCAATGGCGGCATTTCGATTCTGGAATTTCGATTGTATGGTCAGATGTTCTGTGTCCATCCTATACCTCCGCAATCAATTTCGGGATGGATCAGGAAATCGACTTACATCGACCCAAGCCGGTCAGTAAGTAGCCCTATGTACGTGTTGTCTCTTTCTGTTTCTCGGTGTTCTAAATGAGCAGGTCATCTTTCACCGAGTGGGCAAATCGGAGTTTGTAGGGGATTGCTAGAGAATGGGAAAAAGAAGGGTCACAAGAGACGACACACATACATACGCACATCCTAACCTATCTGTGCTGGGCGTTCAGATGCCTCGTAACCCTGCTCACCATCCAGTCCAGGCAAGAACAGGACGCAAAGTGGCTGGACTTTTGCATCAGCCGACCGTAAAGCAAAAACCGACTGAACGAGCGCGAATCAAGGCCAAGTCCTTGTGCGCGTTGGGGCTAACGAAAAAGACAAGAATGTTTCTCGTTTCGCTATACTTCGCATTTCCCGCACACTCCATGCTCCGCACACCCCAAATCCCATGTCGAGGCCTGGTTATATCTCGCTTCGTTCGGGTCTCGTGCAGTCAAACTGACTCGGATGGATCGACGTGTTAGAGGGGTTCCACGCTTAAAATAGCGGCTGCCAGCAGCGGTGGGCGGCAAAAGCCGCCATTGATTCAATCTCATTAGGATGGCGGTGCTGCTCGGCAGCCCGCGACGATACGGACGCAGGGTGAAGCCATCTCATTATACCCCCCTTCCCATCCATTACTCCACACAGGCTACCGGCGCAGCAGTTTTCAGTCCTGGCCTTGCCAGTTTTTTGGCCTGACTTCATTCACTGTGGCTAGTTAGAGAGGGGGTTTAAGAAGGAACCCCCCGATTAGCCAGCTCTAGTCCGCTTTTACACGTAAACAAAACACGAATTTCGTTTGTCGCTCACACTAACGTCGGCTTTCTTGACTTCGCTTGAACGACAGCGTAGTCAGTGATGTCGGACTGATCGGACTCCTCCAACTGCCACAATCCAAGCAGAGCTAACCCCAGCTTATTTATAATTCGATTTCAGCCGCTCGTTGGCGCTGTCGTTCGAAACACCGACATACTAACGTATTACAGCACGATAGTGATTTTCCGATGTACGAGCATGTATCTTGGCGTGACCTTTTAAGTCCCAAGAATGGATACTGTACATGGACATTTGGATTTCGCGAGGTGAACGTATCAATCTATTGTGTCGTCTTGCAGTGTAAGGAGCAATTAATTATGAGTAATGCTCTCGCTTTTGATATTTACATACATGTGTAAGGAGTACAAGTGAAGTCACTCAATTAACAAAAATTTGTATTTCGAAAGAAATTAGCTCACCTCAATAATGCAAGTTCCTCATTTTCTTATTCGTTCGGTAACATCCGTGTAGTTTCAATGCAGTACAGACAGAGGAAGGTGTTTTAGCCATAGTTATAAGTACATCTGACCATGCTAACTATGCCGTCCTGATCAAACGATTAGATTGTTTTTGAAAGCACTGTATGTATATATTAGACTACCGTCTATTCAACTATTGAATAACATGCAGACGAAATAGTCTTTGTTGCCATTCTGACCTTTTCCTTAGACACCGAAAAGCTACAAGAGCCAAACGTCTAGAATAATTGTTGGAATTTGCATAAAACCGTCTATTTTTACCAGAAAATGACTAACTTGACGTTACTGCTCGTATTTACAGGGAATACGGCTATCTAACTCTAGCTAGCCCCCGAATTGGGGTCACCTCAGAGATAGAAACTCGGTAGCCACTTAATACTCATGCATCTCACAAATCGACGGCACACTAAAAAAGCTTAAGGATGGATTTCTTATACGAAACTAGATTGCTTCCGCTTGACAAACACCAAAGCTTTCTTTACGTGTAAATCACAAAATTCTGGCCGCTGTTTCTAATTGATCCAAAGCCATGGTGTAGTTACATTGAGATTCTTCTCAATAATATATTGGCTGTATAACCAAGTAATTCCTTTTACCATAAATTTAGATTTCGAAAAAAATACACAAATTTAAATTTCTCAAAGTACACTAAAGGTAAATATTACGCCACACTTAGTCGCACACATATAACATGGATAGCGGCTTCTTGAGAGGGTCGATATAGAGCATATTGCCAGTTGGACGCTTCCAGTTATTAGGGAACTTGCCAAGAACAACAAATCTATTAGTCAATCGATTGCCCGTGCAAACACTATCGTGAGTTTTTGATTTGCTACCAAACCAAATTTAAATCGGTTTCATCTAGACTTGCTCCTTCTGCTTGGTCAGCCTTTATTGTACGTTTGCATGTTACCAAACTAATCTCCCTTTACTGTTCTCTTAGTTTCACGATGCCGCTGGCTTGCTTCATCCCAGCTGTAATCATTTTTCATTCAACGAAAACCGGCCACTCCATCATTTCAGCTCGACGTGTTTGCCACCGCTCGTGAAATTTCCCATCTGACCGCTGGCGGTTTAGAAGTAATCTCTCTGCAGTTTGCTACTTTCTTTTGCCTTGGAGAGTCGTCGTAGCCGGCGGAAGCTTACCTACGCAGCGACCTTTATCCACGATATCTCTGGCCACTGTATCCCTTTAGCATTTTCATCTTGTGCTTTTTCGAACCATGTCACTATAATAAACGTGTAATTTTAACCATATGCCATCCCGAGTCTAGGTATGCTCTTTCCAGGCTGCTCTTCCTGCTATTTGCAAAAATGAAGAAAAACAGTAGAAAGTAGTTTACTGGTGATATCTAACTGGTGAAGTTATTTCTATTCAGGAATGGCACCTAGTACGTGTATTGTATGGTGAAGGAGAATTCCAGGGCGCGTGTAACAAAAACAACATACCTCAACAACAAATAGTTGGGCTAGACACCAAAAAAAAAAATACTTATGTAGTTGAAAGAATTAAACTCTAATAGCCAAACTCATACATCTTGAAAACTCAAATATACCCAGTTATCGAAAGAACTAAGCAAGAAAAACGAAACATCAAGAGAATAACTAGCAATACTTTTATAATTAAACTCGAGGAAGCTCGGAACTGCGTAAACCATATGCGACTATTCCGTTCGAAATATAAGAGTCATGTGAGGACTATATATGCGGTGTCAGGTAATGGATCTGTAGTTGAACCTGCACTAGTTGTATACTAGGAAGTCTAACCCCATTCCGCATGTAAAGCAGCCGTCAAAAAATATTAAACAATACTTCGAAATTTACAGTTCCAACAATAGGGGCATCTCTATCACTTCATCAAATAACCAGCGCACCCCCACACATCTCACCGTTCCCAGCCATTTCGCCACAGGAAAATAGTCGAACGGACGATTCCATTGCTGTCCTCTCGTCTGTTCTACAAAATGGCCCTCCCATCGACCTTGTGTGTTGTCCTCATTTCTAAAACTAACATCCTAGTGGTCGCTTCTACTAGGAGTCACAGCACGAAGAAGGGCAAACGGGGGCACTACCCATAAACAAACCTGAACTAGCATACATTCCGCCGTTATAGGATTTTCATCTTTATTCTGAACTATTTAGGCTCTCCTGGTACGGTTTTCTTGAGCCCGGTATGACTCACGGACTTCCCTCGGCTCCTTTTTGTTCTCCCGTCCCTGTCCGCTCCCCAGTCGCATTTTCGTAGTATTCGCTACGAGGTCTAGGTTGACATCGCCACTGTCTGTTTTCCTACTATTTAGCTCTTAATTTACTAGCTGATTGGCCTGTTGCCACGTTTCCGCATCGTTTTTTGCTGTAAAGACGTCCTTTCCGTTTTCAAAGGGCGGGAGAAGTTGCAATACCAAGAAAAACTGCGAAAACGTTGTGTGTCTGAGTGGGAGAAGGAATAGAGTTCAAATGGCGGCGTATGGATTGGACAGGACTAGACGGAAGGCGAAAGTTCTCGTATCTGCCTAACCCAGAACGAGGATGAGAGTAAAGAAGGATACGGAATAAGGGAAATTTGGTTCAGAGGCGAGCTTAGACGGTCTACGTCTGTGCAATGGCTTTGTCTGCACGCTAAATAAAGAAATGAAAAAGCGAAAGCTAGCAGAGGACTAGAAAAATAAAAAGCCAAAAAGGATATTCGAATTGGCACAGATTTCGACTTGATGGAAAAGCGTATGGCTGGCAAAACTTGGACCGCTACTTTGTTTGTCCTTTCGAAGCTTTGGAGAGAGCACAAAGAAAACGCATCCACAGAAGTAAAAGAACATCGCCCGCTGTCTAGGTTAAGGCTGAAGCGAAAACGAGGTTCTGAAGCTTTTTAGCCTTTTGGCCAACATTCCAGTTTTCAGTAACGTTCGATTGCAATGTGAGTAATAAACGAAATAAATCGCGACGAAAGCCGGTGAGCAATGGCCCCTCACAAAGTAAAGCTCCGGCTACATTGGTCACTACTTTCCTTTTTCATTCACTCCTGCAGTCAGCGTCCTTAGCTCGCGGCTCTCGCAGCGTTACTGTTACTGGTTCGCTATCATTACTTTTGTTGTTACCGGCAGTGCTTTTTTATTTGGAGTGAAGGAGCTGCGAATCCAGCATTCGACCAGTCGAATCTACTGTTTACTGTCTCAGCCAAGCAAGACAGTCTCCATATCACGCTTCCCTTTTTTTTTGCTTTACTCCAAGGCGCACTCTCGTCCCGCCTAACCCGACACATCAGCATGGGGTTCCGTTGTTTTATTTAGCTTTCGTTTTGCGAACCTCCCTCCACTGCGACTGGTGGAACGGCCAGTTCCGCCTGTCTTCGAAACGGCGTCTCGCTTTGTCAAATGGAACAAAGCTCTTATCACAAATAGAAAATAAAAATCTCCCTAAAGCGCTTCCTTTTACTCGAATAAGTGAAGCCGCGCCAGTTTACAGCAAACGGAGAAGGGGTAGAGCTAGCGCATGGTGGTAAAAGGCGTCTTCGAAATCCTGATTCACGCGGATGCTTCACAATGCTTTTTTTCATAGCACTCGTGTACGTAGGCCTCACATCATGCTTTGACCTAGGTCAAATCGGTACACAGAAAAACATTGCGATGTATTAAACTTTGCTTACATTACACTGAGAGCGCCCACGAAAGGTAAATTAATCTACTTCAAATAAATGCTTCATAACAGTAATGATGGTTAGAAGTGTTTATTTTGAATACATTTTTATACAGCGCTGCGTTTAACTGCCAATGCGTCTTATCTATCATGTTTATTTTCTTTGGTCCATAGTCCAGTTCTCAACCCGAACATTATAATCAATGTTGTAGAATCCAATACTGATATTTTTTGCAGAGAAGCTATGAAGCAACATGATAGTGTATATCTTCTACTGACTGGAATCCTTATCAGACATCGTAAACTGGTCAATCTTAAAATGTTCTCTAAAACGAAAGGGTGCATCCAACGAAGTCAACATGTCGGAAAGAATATACAGGCATTCAGCAGTGTAGCCTAGTAGGACAAAGCTGCGATAGAAATTGATGTCCTTTACAGCAATTGTTCGTGTTGCCGACAGCTTTACCTGTGTATACGGCTGGGGCAAAGTTTTTTTCGCTTTTGATTGAATGTTCTATCTTACAGGCTCTTCGCTTAAACTAAGCTTAGTATAAACCCATAAGGTAAGCATAGTATTCTGACTGAATTAAGCGTACCCTCGAGAAAAGTCATTATTGAACTAGAGTGAAAGGCTAATGAAGATAGCTATCTGATTTTTTAATACAAACAGTTTTTTATTTGATACTTTTATTTGATGGTTTATACGTATTTAGAAAATCATGACAATATCAGCATAAATCGCCACGATTCCCAACGCAATTTGGGTAAGATTTGATCTAAACCTGTACTCACAGGACCAAAAAGGATCCTAATTCATTCCAATAAATAAAAATCTATTTTATCGTCCTGTTATCTTTTCGATACCGTCTTCCGAACAGCAAGCTATAATATTAAACAGAGATATTTCTGTTATGTTATTATTTCTCGTTTTGTGATACTGATGGGATATCAAGTCGAAATTGAACTTTATTTATTGAAGATTTCGGTCGCGACGGAGTAGAATCTTAGTTTAATCTCTTTGCCGTTGTTAGCCTAATTTGGTTTCCTTCTTACGAAGTAAACTGAGGACCAGGAAAACCTATTCGTACATCGGTTGTGTAAATCAGCTTATGGACAGACACGCGGATAACTCGAAGAAAATCTGTACCGCTATATACGAAACCGATACTGGGTGAAGGTAGCGGTTATTGACTTCATTGTTAACGCTCAAACGTGAACCAAAATAATTATGACAAGGCCTGATAGTTAGAAATAAGCACCAGAGTCCTACGGAACGTTGTTTTCTTAAACGTTTTTAACTTGGAAAATTGTTCTAAAACCTTGAACTTTTGGCTTTATAGAGTGCTTTTTAATGGTTGCGGAAATTACAAGCCAGTGTATATATGTATATATGTATGTAAGTAAAGTATTGTATTCGCTCTGTTGCAAATCATTTGAAACGTTCTCTCGTAACCTATAATATCATATATTATATCTACGAAAAAATAGAACTAGGTGAGCTATTGTCAATGAAAGACTCTCCCAAACATGACCTTTACATCTAATTTGGAAGCTGTAAAACGAAAGAAAAGGCCAAATCAAAAGGCCAATCGTCATATTCGCTATTCCTTAACGCGCTGGAGTCAAAGGAGTCCCCACTGGTGTTCTCAAAATTTTGCTTGTACATCCCACGGTCGTCCTAAATGTTTTTGTTGCTGGGGTCTCAGAGCAGAAATATAGGCCCTTGGTGAGCACCGATGGGTCGGACAGGACATACGCATGGCAATTTGGAAGCTTACCGTTTACGAATAAAGACAATTCCGAAAATAGCGACAGGGTAACATACGCGAGAAGCGTCCTGGCGATGTACAAGGAACGTTGACCACCGTTCTGCAACTGCTTGTAGACTTATCACCTCCGTCATTGTGTCAGTCCTAATTTTGTCACTACCGCGTGAAGCGGGACTGTATTTAGAACCTGCTTCTAGTAACCTTTTCATTTTTCCTATACAAGCGGAGAAATTTTCAAGCAACGTAGAGAATAAAATCTGCTTTAAATTGCTTCAAAGCCAAACCAACTGTGCGTAAAAAAGGTAGGAGTTCGATCGCTCCATCATTGATGATTATGCTAGTCTTTTGCAGAAATATTGCAAGTAGATTAAGCAAATTTTTAAGAAATTCATTTCGATCAGTGCGAACATGATTTATACCCTGGGTGTCAAAGGCTGCCTCGAAATCTTCGAAAAACGGGTTACTTAACCAACGCTTTGTTGACGTTCATGATCGGGATCCTGCAAGCTTTTTCTGTATAACGTTTTCCTTGTGCACGTAAGCTTTACAAGTAAATGTTCGATTTTTTAGCCAGCACTTCGAAGATCACCTTGTAAAAAACGCTTTTTGTTGCAATACTCCGCCTTATGGACTTGGACACTGCCCTTAGCGGTGTCGTTCTTGTTGCCTAAGTTTCTAAGATTTTACGCAGGTTTGCTAACTTTTTGCTGAACGATATGCCGTTAGGTTCATCGCCTATTTTCGTTTCACAACAAAGAACGGCACCATGTAAAATGTCGTATTCCGATACGCTAACATATCTGACAAAAGAGATTGATCAGTATCGAAGGCCTAAAGGACAAACCGCCCTGCGTTAACTACTCCTACGGCCATCGCTCTTCATTGGCAACCAGATGGGCCTTCTGTTATTCAAGGTACTTTTGCCCCTGCAGCGCGCACGTTTTTCTACAGGTCATTTTAAAGACGATGGCTAATGGGTAGAATACAGGCTGTATTTCGGCCAGAAGTCTAAAACCTATCTGGGCTCTTCTAGGCAAAAATAGCCAAACCACAGTCTGTGCTTCTTAGGGGGAACGTACGACGATTCGATGTTCAAGTCCTGGGAAAACATTGTGGGCGCTCCGGAGTTTCGCGTAGGCGGCTATAATTCCCTGATCACGGATAGACCGCTCCCAGCTCGAAGAGAAGTTTTCCACCAGTATGCACATTGATTCAGATTCAGAATAAGCGTAGATTGCTACAAGGCCTACTCGCTAGCCATGTAAAGCGATGGCATTGCCTTGGAGTAAGTACAGAGTAAGATCTACTAACTTGCATTTGTGAAAGACGGAGATATCTTCATCGAGACGACTTGATCTGATGTTCTTCTGTGAGAGGGCCGAGGCAAGCTACCACAATTGTAACAGCACAATATAATGGAAAGATCATTTACGGATGATTCCCACTAAACGATAGTGCCCACACTACTTGGTTGTCGCAAATAATTTTTCTTATCCTTTCGAGTGAAGGGCTACTAACGGACATGGCTAAGTCCATACATGGTTGCCCCCCCCCCCCCCCCCCCCCATACTTAATTTCCTCCAACCCCATACCTTCTGTATCCATGGACAAGAACATCACACAACCATTACAGTTACTGTAGCTACAACGAGCACATTGATAGGGTCGTTGACGCGTGCGTATTTTCACTAAAGCTTTTCTTCCATTTCCCTCCATCCAGAGTCATGCGTTTGGTCCGCGCGACCCTGTGGGCTTATGTGTTGGCCTGTTCAGCCTGTACGAAATAACTTATCCCCGGTGTGAGCTAAGAAGGCCTTCATTTTATCTACTCCTCGTTTAGGACGAATTCGCAGTTCCGGAGGATACACTTAGCGTGTGCACTCAACGCGGTGCGGCACCAATTCTCTTTGGCTAAGCTAAGCTGACTCTTCCAGGAAATGTTCATGTTTCCTGATCTGAGATTCTGAGAAAAGCCTATATGCCGTGACAACTGTCGACCTGTGTCCATTCGACACATAAAATCGGAAGAGGATTGATTCTGGTATTTCAAATTACTCTCTCGTAAAACGGAAGCATCGTGCGCTCTCAGTCCCGCTACTTGAAGCGATCTTGCGTCGCTCATTGGAGGCCATTTAGGGTAAAACGGGTGGCGGGGTCTAGGAGAGTTCCCCGATAAGGCGCGTGCGTTCAAGGCGAAGTGGAGAAGCTTTCTCATGTGAGGATCATTGAAGCATGAGCATTGCGATCCATGAGGTGATCATTGCACCCATCGTACGAAAAAGAACCACCGAAAGCCAATCGTCTAATTCGGATAGAGAACGGGCCATCGATAGCCTGCCGCTATAGTTGAACCCACTAAGGATAAACAAGCATTCACTTTGTTTTAACCAGTTACACTATCAATTTGCGAATAGTGCTAAATTGAAGAGGCTAAAAAGCAATCTTCGTCTCGATAACGAATCGAAATTTGTCGTATCAGCTAAGTAATATTTATCAGTTTAAGCCTGAAGACCCAACTAACTTAACTGAGGTAGCAGCTTTACATATTTGTCAAAATAGGCCTAGAAAGGCTCCTGAGACCTGCTTGCAACCTGTGTGTACTGTATTAAAGAATTAGCATAATGAACTACTTTACAGACGAGATCTCGATTAGTTGAGCGAACTATATTAAGCTAAAACAGGTCCATTAGTAACTCGATGCGACGAAAACATCATTTCCTAAGATTCAGTCAGTGCACGTTATTAATATGTGACGCCTTCATTTCCCTAAGTAGAAGAAGCTCAATGCGTAAAGCGCAAGCACCTGTGTTAAGTGGAAGACGAAATGTCAGTCTGGGTGTTCAACAATCATTGAAAAAAGTATCAGAAGTGAAGAACGTTGCCTTCAGAAGATTACACAAAATTGGCCAGAATGCGAAACAACCTTTGTAGTCCAGCGTTAAGATCGCGACTGAAGCCGCGAGATTATTCCATGCTTTGCTGCCTCGAAAATTTAATATTAATAATTTATGATAATTTACTTTGACTGGTTAGATGTTTATCAAAAATGACTCGAACCTCTCTATGTGAAATACCATAAATTATACAATTCATAATAGTGAAAAAAAAAATATTTAGATAAACAAAATTTTCATACATATTTTTTCTGGTAATAAAAATAACTTACGGCTACATCGAAATACAATGCGTGCGGCGTTGTAGCCAATTGTCGAAGATAATTGTCGTTCACTCGTAGCGCCAAAGCTAACCGTAGTAAAATCAATCTCATCCAATCTTTTTCTCTATGAACTCGTCAGGATATTTACAAAGCAGTAACTATCGAAAACAGCAGAAGATTGTTACGTTTCAATTTACGTTCTATACCCACTCTTACTGGAAGAGTCTTATTGGACAGCACGATAACCTTCTTTTTTATCCTTTCACGCGTCAAAGTCACTGCACGGAAACGACGCGTATGAATCGTCGTACCACAAGGGAGGATCCTACATTCAGCGTTCCCGCGCTGTGAGATAAATTGAAAATAGGATAGTTTCAAGTTACTGACTGCATGCGCGAGTACAATCTACGCACGGAGCACTAAATACAAATCATGGCTTTTGTGTTTCAGCCAGAATACCCTATTCTCCGCGGCAGCCAAAAATACCACGTTCCAAAACTGATGGCAGCGTTTCCTGCCGATAATTTAACATTGCTTTAGCTGCAGGCGGACAAGGCTCTCCTTTAGCCCTGGAGCGGTCGTCGTTGCTAAACAGCTCATTATTCTCTATCATCTCCAACAGAATGACAGGAGGGGGGGGGGGGTGCAAAAGGAAGAGCCTGGAACAAATTCGTGCCGCTTCGTAAAATAGAGTATCAGATAGTTCGCATTAACCCCATAAGTCTTATTAGGTGCCGATTTATTTTGTCTTCGAAAACCTGTTTTACAATCTTACGCTATATGCATGTGACAACAAATGAATGAGTTCGGTAGGGGATTGCCTGACAAAAATGGGCTTCATTCCTTTGCGATTACTGGGTACGCGCTACAGAACATTTGCGACAACATAAATGGCTGGAAAATAGGACTAACAAGGACGCTGTGGAATATAGAACGCAGTGGTAGATGGGTGGATGTCTCATTATTTTGGGAGATTCGAGACCATACATCTACATTTTGCGAACAGAGCAATCATGCAACAATTCGTTATCATCTTCTTCTTAGGTTAGTTCAAATCAACGTCTCCGTTCGTAGACATGTCTCGCCATATCCTTTACACGCAGTGTAATCGGCAGCTAGAATACAAGCGCTACCTTGAACTATTCTAGGTGTTTTTAAGCTATAATTTTTTTTTAATCTATGAACAAAGTAGACATCCCCTGTTTTGTGCTGGGAGCCAGCTGTCCGAAGCAATATTTAACGGCCTAAGTATTGAGCGTGAAACACGGAGGATACCAAAGGCCGTTTAAACTCAACACTACGTTTTGAATAATCCGAGTTAGAAAATAACAGAGTTTACAGCAATAGTAATCCCAAACAAATAATTATCGTAATTAAATCTTATATTGTATTATGTAATATAGCATATTGAGAAAAATAAATAAACTGTATTACATCTGTGCAATATATTCACATATATTATGTGTGCTGTATATATCTATAGCTCTGTCAAGAGCTTTGTTCTACCCCGTATATTAAAAGTGTGGTTGTACATTACTCATTTTTTCAGTTGATCAAAATATAGCTTTGAAATAAAGTAACACACAGTGTCTTTTATTGACTAAGGTATTTTAGCTTGCTTCACGCTACCGACTAGACTCTAACTATGCAGACGATCGATATTCTCCATCGTTAGCTCTATTAAAAAAGATGCAATTTACATAATACTGAGAGCTAAGGAACATTAAACTGATCTAGAATATTGCATTCGAACACCGCGTACCTGCTAAAATCTCTACAATATACATGAAATAGTATGATACAGCCATCCTCTGAGAAAAGAACAAAGTCTAGAGACGTCCAGCAAATCTTCTCTTTTTTATTTTATATGGCATAGAGTTCGACTGCTGGGACGGCCATTACTATGGTCACGATTAAACAAGCCTTCGCGAGAAGCCCGGCTTGCCATCCAACCCATACTTGCCGGGTCATAATCTTGAAGGTAACCGGATATTCGGCGACGACCGCTTCTGTTACCGCCCAAAAGCGCCGTCTCGTCAAAATTCTCTGCCTTCACCCAGTTCGCTCCTCAGTTCGTTCTAGCTGCCCACGTAAGCCCATGAGCACAGTCAGGCAGACACTCATCTTTCTGAGAGTTCTAGGTTAACCAGAGAAGGTCTAAAGGAAAAATTCGGCTCTCTCAGAATCGCCTCTAGTAAAGAAAGTTTGGTGCGTAGTTGAACATTGGACACTGCTGGTACTGTTGACGACGGCGCTACTTGAAATATGAATACGATATTTGCGACTGAATCTCAGGTTTACTTGTATTACTATATAGACAGAGATATGGTTCATGGTACGCGACCTCACACAGGTCGGGTAAAAAGGAGGCTGGTAGAAACGGTGCGTAAAATGCGCAAAAATAGAAAGCTTTGCCTTTCTGTTAGGAACATACTGGCTCTTGCTATAGGCTTGTTCATACGCAGACATCTTAATAAGGCTGCTTCAGGCCTCTGTGGACCAAGCGTATGGCCTGCACGTATTCAAACAGACACAGCATTATGCTGAATGACGACCGAATGATTAAAAGTATAACCAATGTACTCGAGTGATCCTATCTCGGTGGAGGGCACACCAGCAGCCTGGTCTATTCTTGATTAGATTCAGCAGACCCGAAAATATCGCATTGGTTGTGCATGCATGTACATACGCTGATGTCAGTATTGACGAAATTGACTTATAGGGCGCAGTAAGGAGAACTGCTCAGGAAATCATATTCGGTCATAATCTTGTCGGCACATAGTGAGAGAAGGAACGTCCAGCGAATTGCTTGTTTCATAATTGCCCTAGAAGGTTCGAAGTTGAACCCGGACGATGTCGCTGTTCTCGACCCAGAAACCTCTCATTTAAAAAGGTGTGTGGATAAATTACCCAGGACAAATACTAATTCTGAAAGATCGGAAATAACTGTGGATTTTCAAATGAGTTCTGATGTTTCAAATGAGAGTCACTGTTGTCAGAAATCTTTTTAGATAATGACTAGATATTTGCCGAATAATTGAGATCTGCATGTTTTAATAAACCGCCAAGATAATAGTTTTGTGGTTAACATCTTGGTCTTCAAAATTTATTCTATTTACTATGGTACAACACTTTTGAGAAGAATCAAAAAGACACTAATAATAAACAGAAAACAAATCACTTGCTTTTTTTTTTCCTCTTTTCCCACTTACTGTTTTGACTTGCGGTGTAATGTTTCCTTTCTTATTTTATTAACACTTATAAAAAAGTGGAGTTTATGTATTGTCAATCACAGTTTTCTTGTGTGCCAGAATGTGTTTCTGCTAAACGACGACTAAACGAACGACAACTTCGCGCCTAAGACCTTTCTTAGGACGTATGGACAAAAGAAAAACTATATGTTTCGTGCCAGTTAAAAGCAGACAAAAATCTAGCAAAGTCGATCAAATATGCTCGTATCTTGAGATACTCACTGGGCTTTTCTGTGCAAAAGCTACGACACAGATTGTTGGCTAACCGCTATTACACTTTGCTCGAATGCTCTTTACATTGAAACAAAAAAAAAAAACTGCTCCAACAAGAGTTCTTTATAACTTAAGCTTCAACTCCTGTATCTCATACGGTTATGCTGTCGCTTGAGTGCGAAATGGCAGACTGCTAGCAGCGATGCGGACACTCCAACTTGGTTTATGGCCAATGAGCACTATATTCCTATTCTTTCCTTATAGTTGTCGAATTGCTCTAGGCAGACAACAACGTTATCCAATTACGCTTGCTGTATGTTGTCTTTGGGTAAATGCAATCTGTACGATGTTACAGTGGGTTAAATGACGGATTTTCTCACAAAGAAGATAGCTGCATCTCTAAATATAGAAATCATTGAAGTACACAATCTGTACTGAACTAATACGAATGTGATTCCCGACGTAACACTCAAAACGTTGGAATCCGTTTATGACACCTACTCCGGCGTGGAAAAGCCCATCTTTGTAACGCATGTCCTATATACGTATCTCGTTAAATACATCTAATTATGTTATTTGTATCAATTCTACCCGGGTGTCTTGTGGCGTCATATTCGTCCAATTGTTATGTCAGGTATAGGGCAATAACTTGGCCGACGATGTAACTTTTCACACAACTGCATTGACAGGTCGTTAGTCGCTGAAAATTGAATCTCTGTAGCACCACACCTGCTAACGCTTGTAACGGACTTGTAGCCCACTATTTAACAGTAGGAGCATATAATAATATGTCCTACTCCTGCTGGCTTATTTTTTAAACCTACTACCGCGCTTCGAGAAGTCAATTTAAGTATAACACGTGCTGGTGATTCAACCTATCAGATAAAGTCAAATGTACCTCTCTCTCTCGAGTGTTTTTTGTAGGATGCAGTTAAAAAGGTGCACGTCACATTAACGTCAGCCGCCTCGTACTATTTTATACTACTTTTGTATTGTTTGGCAGAGTCCAGGATATCGCGACAAATTTTCATTTCATATTTTCCAACGTGTCGGAAGACTAAAATAAGCGTATGCGCTTTCATTACGTTTTTATTTTCAGTGTCTTGTTTCAACTACATTTGCATTATATCAATTACCCCCTCTTTTATATATTACACGTGGTAATAAAAGCTTATAGTGAATTTCCTATGTATGCAAACGACAAAAATTATCTTCTTCTGTAGGGTACGTGACGCAGGCGCGAAACGATCGAGTAACCAGTCGTGAGAGAGCGGTCACGCAGCCACGACCGACGTTCTCTCTGATTTTCTTGCTCTTGCTGGGCTAAAATCATTCTACTAATGCAACTCTGCCTGCCGACCAGTTCGCTCGTTGCTGCTGAAAAGACGCGGCTCCAGAGTGGCGAGAATGGCGCTTCAATCGCCACCGCCGCCAGCGTCAAGGCGATGGAGGCCTAAGGTTGGCTTATTCTGTAGACGCAGTCACGACCTATGCAAGAAAAACCACGAAGATTGTTTCCCATTGCTAAACGAGAGGGTTGGCGCTCTCGACGTGCTTTGGTGACTTCGTAGTTGGGCGGCCCTAATTTTTTATCAGGCCTTGCCCAATTTTGCCTCCACTCTACAGAGAACAGAGCTGGACCGAGTGGCGTTGTTTTTTTCTCTTATATAGATCGCCATCCCATAGAACAAAGTAAGTGTGGAAAGCAGAATGTCATCCAATTTTAGATTACGACATTAAGCTAAAAGAGGAAATAGCAGGAAACCTGTTCCACAAATGCCGTGCCTTAGGATGAACGTGTGTATCAATGAACGATCACGTTTTTTTGCTACGCTATGAGAGCTAAATGTGTCAACGCTACCAAACGTACCGGATTGATTTTGAGTTTAATGGGAAAATTAAATCCAATGATTAACACAAGGTCACAAAGTTAATTCTCGAAAGTTGTATTAAGTACTTGTAGATCTCATAAGGGCGTTCAGCTGAATAGCTCGAGACCAAGACATGACGGTTAAAACTTCACAAGTCAAAACTTTGCTGTCGAGGGGCACAATCAGCGAAACAAAATAGTAACGGAACTAACATTATCGCATCTAGACTTGTACTCCTAGATGTTAATGGAGTAAGCCTCATGTCAATTAGGAGAATACTGCGTAAATATTTGTTACTGGCAAATCTCTTAAACGGGCGCAGCACACACACGACACCCAGATGACAAACGTCTAAAGCCCTTTCGATTAAACGACTTTTTCGACATTTTCTGCCAATTCAACGCTCCCCAGTTTCTTGATGTATCTTGGTTTCGAGCTTTCTGTCGAAGCTGTCGCCTGAAGCCATAAGCTGGACTGGCAAAATAAAAAAAACGGTCAACTCTATTCAAAGCCTTGATAAACTTCTGCGCGTACTGTTTTGGCACCCCAATAGAGACACGAGAAAAAGCTGAAAGAGGCCTGCGCATGTAGAAAAGAAATGTCAGGCCAGCTAAGCCTGCTTGTGTTACTATTTCTGCACTCAACTTAGGCAGGCGAAATTAAGCCGCTAATGTGTATTCTCGAAGTAACATTTACGCTTTGCTTTTCGACGGAATTGCTATTTTTCAACTCGTAATTTGAAGTGAAACACTACGATAGATACTTGTCTTCAATTATATCGTAAGTCTTTTGGATTATACGTACGTAAGAATAAGCTCACTCCTTTGCTTACTAATTTCCCAACGTACCAACTCCATTTCAATTTTTAACGA
Source organism: Varroa jacobsoni (assembly GCF_002532875.2). Lineage (NCBI taxonomy): Eukaryota > Metazoa > Arthropoda > Arachnida > Mesostigmata > Varroidae > Varroa > Varroa jacobsoni. Next base: position 329,038 of record NW_019213295.1, on the reverse strand, counting down.
TAATGTAAACGACAAAAGACGTTGTCGGCGTTGTATTATATAAATATTTATATACGAAGTATGATTTGGTTTTGTGTCTTGAAAAATTGTCGCAAAAACGAGACACAACATTGACCAAAATCTATCTGAGCTATGCTGAAAGATCTTTGTTAATCCGCGATTATTGTTTTTCAGTTCAAAATAAATAACTCATATATATATATTATTTACTCATTAAAGAAAATAATGATCATGGTATGAGCTCAACCAACCTCTCAAAGATGTTTCATTCCTGGAAAAGCGATTTCGAGAGAATCAATTCATCCTCTTTAATTTCGTCAGTGACTTAGAAGCAACTAATTTCCAACTAACCTTTATATAGTAGCTTTTTGGAACTTCTGAACTGGTGGATCATTGTACCGACGCGATCCGCCACACTGGATTTCGCGACTCGAACAAGACGATGCTCAAAAAATTGCGTAAGTTTAAGTATAGGATGAAGGCCACTTTGTGCCAGACTGCGTGCTACGCATATATTCAGAGGTACATTCTCTGCAGCAGTTGTCGAATTCAAATGTATTCCACGCTTCTTTTGGCGCAAAGTTACTAGAACCAAAAAAAAAACTTTTAAAAGGAGAGAAGGCCTTTCAACAAGTACTATTTTACTATTTTCAATAGTATTGCTGACTTTGTGCGCATTACGTTCTTATTACCGCGATAACAATACAATACTTTCAGCCTATAGAAGTAGATATATCTTACTCATAATTATGAGATGCGCAAGACGGGCTGCAAGACGTCATAAGAAAACGCTCTTTATCTACACAAACTGTGTAGCACTTACGTACCATTAGCCGCAGGCCTTTTCCTTACCGAGGACTACGTCGTCCAGACCACCCTGTCGACGTGTCAGTGTTGTACAATTGACGGCCCAACGCAAGATAAATGTAGTAATGAGCTACTAATTAAAAGAGTATCCTCCATTTAATCATCAACGAATAGAAAGTTCTGCGAATACAGAATGAATATAGAACACTTGATATTTTAATTATTGTTAGTGAATTTAATTACTTTTTCTGCTTTTCGCTATAAAAATAGCAAGAACAATAGTATTAGCATTACTATTGTGTGATAATATGTGACAGAACAGAGCCGCATCTAGCAGTTGTGTGAGCTCGTCGCTAGATAAAAGAGCGTTCGGCTTTCGGTTCCTGTATTTTATCAGGTGATTTTACAATACAAGAAGCTCAATCATCTAGATTTGTCGTTTGGGAGGTTATTTCAGGCGAAGTGGCGGGAACGTGGCCTAGAATAGAGGCGAAATGAGGCGTGTCCCACCTCTTTTTTCGCTTGTTGGGTACCTTTGTATTTGTTGCATACCGTGAGGCATTTATAAATCGCTTTTTCTAAGCCGGACCTGGATAATATGTGGAAGGGAAAAGCCCGCTGCAATAAAATGATAGGCCAATTCGGTGTGTATGCTATAAATACTATATGGACAGAGAATTATACTCATTTTAAGTAACTATCGCAAGCATAATTTGAATAGCTCATCTTTGGCTTTATTACCGCTCCAGAAAATCTACTTGTATTTCTTATAGACTTTGATGAATATAACCTGAAGATACTTTTTAGGCGCTTTTTTTTATACAAAATGTGATTCTCGAAAAATAGCACAAAAAACGTCAAGCATGCGACATAATAATAATTATTATTATTATTACTGTTATTATAAATAAAAAACTATGGGCTCAACTGACTATAGAATTGCTGATTTCACTGATGAGCATATAATACGATAGTCGAGATATAGTTCTAGCTACAAAATGTAAAGTTTAGGTCATTCAAAACCTGAAAAAAGTGTATATAAAAAGTAACGAGAACTCTACTCTATCTCTACCGACCAAGCCGTCATCGTCTAAATGTCAGCTGCGCCCGTCGCAACAATTTGTTCTGACTTCAATGCGTCTATGCCATAGTTTTTTCCAGTCGTTAGAACAGTTTTAGAGCTCAATTATGAAAATAGACCTCAGTATGGTTTTCGTTGTTTCTTTTTTTGGAAATGCCAGTAAACCCAAAGCGTTTTCTTCACGTGTTTTCTACTTTAGATGAAAGAAAATCTCGCCATGGGCTAGATCTGGTGAATATGGGGTTTAGGCAACCCAAATATCAAGTCTATCTGTAAAAATATAGGATACAAGAAACAACGCGTCAGTTGGGGCATTACCGAGATGAAAACTTCTTGGTAATACTCTTTAGTAACAGTAACATTATTCGACATGAATTTACAGTGCACAGTATTCTCAATAATCAAAAAAAGGTACTATTTTAACCTAGATTCTGCTTTTCTGTCCGTCTGGGTTCGCCGGACGACTGTGCTTTCGCCTTCCTGTTATATCCGTACACCCACGTACGGTCACCTGTAATGATGCTTTTTTAGAACAAATTTTAGATCGTCCCGGACAAGTTGTTAACTGATATTCATGTGTTGCAAATTTTCACCATATTTTCTGCTGCAGGCCTTCTAGCTTCTAAATGACTTTTTAAAATGGCCTGACATATGTGAAATTTCTGATTCTTATGCGAGTTCCGTGAAAACAACTATGTGGTCATCAAGCATGAATGGTTTTATTTTTCTCACGTTCTGAACCCTACTCGCCGTGACAGGCTACCTAAAATGAGGGTTTTTAAGACTCTCTCATTTGTTAGGGACAGACTGCTATTATTTCTATGAGCTACCCTTCGTCGCAGCCCGGCCCCCTTTCTGCATCATTGAGCGCCTTATTTCGGTCTTAATACAAACATAGGACACGCTCTTTAATAATCTATAATCGCTTTCCAAAATAATGAAACACGGCCGGAAGTCACCTAGTTAGAGATACCAGGCCAGCTTGTAGTACATCAATAAACAGAACATGAAGAGTGCCGCATACTTTCGCAACTGATCCCGATCGGCTGCGATAACCCTATCATCCAGTTGAATGGCACTTAGGTTTATGTAAAACTGGAATACGCGATGTTTTAACCCAAAATCTAGTTTTTGAGTTCGATAGGATAGTATGACTTTCAGTAAGCAGAACGTTACACCAGTCCCGCTGAACAGTCAATTTTTCCGAAGGTATCTGCTTCCGGGATGTCGTAAGCTTAGCCGAAGCCATTTAAAGGAACTCCGGCAGAGCTCAACGACGAGGCCTTTGATAGAATGAAGCATTGTCAGTTTACGTGGAAGCACCAACTGAGCAAGTTTAAACAAGCTGAACCTTCCAAAATGAGGGGAAGAGTGCTTCGATGAAATTAGCAAACAGCCCAGTACTATTTAATAGATCAACGGTATATTTAACTGAAAACGCCGACCCACTGTAAATAACCTTAGTATTGAGGTTCACATAGCCTCTACGACATCAATAGATGTTTTTACATGCACTCGTGGCCCCACTAAGGCTCAAATTCTGTCTATTGATTTTTTAGTCAAGGTTTATTTTGCTAAAAAGGGCTTCTTTAAATTCGAGCTAGCGAAATACTTTCTAGAAATTCCGGTCAGTATAACTTTGCGAACTTGTGTGCTTGTTATTGGTAGCGAAATCTGAAGCACATTAATTATTCGATAGAGGACTGAAGCCATTTTTTTTTTGACTTAATCAACCTTAATAAAAAACGCCAATAATAATGTAAGTATGCATACGAAGAGTACGTACATATAGGTAACGATATTCATTGATCCCTTCATTCGAAGCTGGTCGGCTGAGGTAAACGGTAGTACTTTTAAATGAAACCTAAGAATCGAGTGGCACATTCGGTAATTATTCGTGAAACTGACCTCAACTATAAAGATATTTATTACCGCACAGAATCTCGGACAGCTGAATCGGACAAGAGCCTCGCTCCTTAATAGAGTCATAAAATTGAACCGAAGAACTCATAACAGGCTTGTCTACCTACTAGCGGGGACGCTACCGTTCGTCGAGGACCTCCTTCGCCACGTCAGCTATTGTTAACTCCAGCTTTCCGAGAAAATTCAGCAAAAGAGAATTAAAAATTTTCAAAGGTTGATCCTGAACTCCACCACGACCGACGAAACCCTTTTAATAGATATGCAGCAAAGCGCTAGGCCCTTGTGGTTTCTGCCACAGCCGACACGGAGAACAACAATTTCATGATTTTGATGAATATTGTATGTACTGGGTGTAAACAAGCTTATCATATGTATAATGCTTTTTGGTGCTAACAAGTTGCTGCTAGTAGGCAGCCTGGCTCGATAACACATCGAAGAATGGCAGTAGCATGGCTTATGATGCAATCACTGGCATGTTTTAAATACTTGAGTGAGTTCCAGTTTAACGACTTCAGGAAGCTTTAGCTTTAGTCCGGCTCATTAAGCCGTTATATGTAATAGTACAGCGTATTATACCCATATATCTTATATATATTATACTCATATCAGTATATCCAATTGTTATCAATGTACGTATATTATGTGATAAAGCCATGTATATATATATATATAGTAAGTTAATCAAGCAGGAATCTGCAAAACGATCCTGCAATTTCTCAAAAAGCTGGTAGTGTCCTGCGCGCCGGTTTTTTTTTTATTCACAGAAGCATTTATTTACGTACTGTCAACAATAAAAGTCTTCCTAGTTGGAAAAGACCACTTTGCGCGTAAGGAAAGATGAAGCTTTTGTTGCACACCATATCACTTTGATATGGTGCACTTCCTCTAAGAGGAAAAGCGCGCAGGTGACCTTTCTAGGTTCGCGATGCTTGCGTACTCTTGATGTTCCCTTCTCGCTTTGCTCCTACTGACCATTTTTGCGAGCTGCAGCAATCGTCATCGTAAAGCTAATGTAGCTCATTAGTACTGCTGCCCGAAAGAAAGCCCGAGCTTTTTCCTACGCTTTGGCGTAAATGAGTCTTGTTTCATGCTTTTCGGAACGTCGCGCTGCACGGATACTGTGGCAAAGCAGTCACGCAGCTACGTCACAATGAGAAATGTCAGTACTAGGACAATGCACGCGCTCTTACCGCTATCATTAGGAGATAGGGCAACTAAGACCCATCCACTACCACAATCGACGTCAATCGTGGACAGGGAGTCTGGGAATGGCAATCTCTGGTCGAGCCGCTACTGCAGTTACAGGGCGGGAATTGTAACTAAGAACCACATCTTTTCCTTCGGTCCACTATGATAACAGAGGCAGGGTGAGGATTTCTAGCATGGCCATCTATAGCTATGCTGTTCTTGTCCTCTAGTGCTGCCGCTGTTACTATTTCTCCACGGCTTTTTATCAGTCGTGCTTTCGTACGGTCTTCCATTCAACATTCGTTCGTTCACCTTTTTGTTGCGTTTTTCTTTGTCTCTTTTCCTCTGAGCGTCCGAATCTCCTTTCGCAAGCGTTTGCAATGTCGTTTCGTCCCGTCTCTATTCGTCTAATGGACATGGTCGACAGTGCTACGAACGATACGAAATAGTGGAGCGACCAATATCTTTTTCTCCCACACCACCCCCAAGCGTAGCCCCACTCTCTGTCGTTGTTTCCACACTTCGCCGAAGTGCTTCCTCTCTGCACTCTCTCCGCACCTAACCATTTTCTACTACCCAGTTGCCCGGACGAGTGGGCTCCCGACTCGATTTAGTCTGTCTGTCTCTCCAACTCGCGGTGCAGCCAGACCAAGGACCCACACGTTTGGCCCGAAGTTACACAATTCCGAGGTGTCGGTTGAAGATCTTCGGTAGTTCATGAGAGTTTGGTTGTCTCTGATTGCCCTCGAGACGGGTAGCGCTGGTGGCAGCGACCGTGACACATCTGCCGCGTGTGTTCAAGTCATTTGAAGAATAAATTATATGCAATTATCCGGTAGAGCAATTTAATTTACTTCTGTTAGTGGGAAAAGTAAACATTTTGCGCAGAGATATGTACGGGCGTGTATCTGCACGCAAGTGCCTGCGTATTTCGAAATGCTATATAGTTGTTTATGTATACGAACGTTGACGTTCTTGTTCATATAGTAATAATATGTTACCCGGCAGTAGAATGAATAACAAATAAATTTCCCCGCGAGCATCGTAGAAATTCGGCAGTCGCACATATTGTTGGCGGAAGTCACTTCGCTCAGGTACAGTTTAACCACGACAAGTGATAAATTTTAGTTCATTCGTGAGCTTTTCTTTTTTTTTTCTACCTAGCAGAACTCTCCCGGCTTAAATGTCTGTACAAATAACAGCAACCACTGTCACGCACACTTACAATACGCAATTTCTCAGGTTTATGTATATATAATTATATGTATATATATTACATTAAATCTGTATATATAGCGTAGTTGACGCGTTTTGATGTGAAAATCTACCGCATTATTGATAATTTTTGGTAACATTTAAGCTCAAACGAGCTAATTTAAATCTGGAACATCAACCATTATACGTTTTAGCGAAATATCGCAGCCGGTAATAATTTTCTCTATTGTAGTTGGCCAAGCTGGAAAGCTCAGAATGATCAGTTCTACCTCGCTCAGTTTTAGTTGCACTCACTTAATGCTTACATACACGAATGTATATATATATATATCAGGCTGGAGCAAACATAATTTCATTGTTTTTAGCTAAAAAAAAAAGTCGCGCATCACCCGAGTTCTAGTTACAAATTAATACATTATCTCGCGACTTTTTCCTATCTTTTAACGGATTTGTTCCTATCGCCAAACATTTCCAGGTCTAGTGCCGAAAAACTCCTCCACACACGTGTTGTAGTGTTTTTGCTGTCCGATGAACGATTGCGAGTCGCATTTGCCAGTGATCGAAGAAGTTCCATGATCTGTGCGAGCGAAGCCTAAAAAATATAGTGAATGGGGTACCATTTAAGCGCTCCTACAAGGTAATCTTTATAGTCGTTGCCAGGAAAGGTCATAAAAAAAAGCATGACTCTGTTCCTTCTGTCGAGTCTTTTCCGTTCGATAATCCTGTTAAATCGATACGATGAGGCCACGTACCGAGTCCTGTTGACCATCTTGTTCATTTCAAACGTTTCTCTAACTAAGCCATCTCCTTTCAGGATAAAGGTTCAGTTTTACTCTGACCTTAGGTGTATCTATTAGGACTATCCATTTCTTTTTCCACTTCGCTTTATGTCGACGTAGAGACATCACTTTGTGTTACTATGCTGTCATTGTGGTTGCATGTTCTTTGATGCTATGCGTTGTCTCCTTCTGCGCTTTATCCAGTATATGAGACATCCAAGCTTCTAAATTCTTATAAAATTATATAAAAAATGCCTAATAACAGTCTGCTGTGCAGTTTTTCATGAATTTTTTTGCTACTCAGAATCCTCATTGACTTCGTATAGCGAACTAAGTTGGGGTGCATTCTCCAAGTCTGATGTTTCACTTTTGAACTTCGCAAATCTGTTTTAGCAGTTCTTTCAGTTATAGTTTTCGTCGTACAGCGTACAAATATCCCATACTGCTATATCAATCTTTGACCTCTGTAAAAGGCGAAGAGGAGTAGAACCTCCATTTTTGGAGCCTAAACCTGACATAAAATCCCGTTCATTGTACAACGAAATTACGACGGGCTTACAGGGAGTGCACTTTCAAACGATATATAAACGTACACAACGGAATGGTAACAAGGGAAAGGAGCATTAGAAACAAACTTAAATTACTAGTATTCGAACACAATATTTTTAGTTTAAAGTCCGGACGCACCGTTAGGCAGTAACGCATCGTAACTCTTACTCAAATATTCCATTAGGGCCAGACTGGCCCGTGAACTCTTGCCCCTATTTACTTAATCTTGTTTCCAGAATCTGTCGTTAATCAGATCCCCTTCCAAATTCCTTAAATTTACTTTTTATTTAAATTAAAAATGATTTTCCAGTGATTCTTTTTAGAGGCTTCAGTACTGATAATGTCATTGATCTGCCTAAAGATATTAGCGAACAACATTTAGTAGCAGTGTACAAAAGCAAGTAAATTCTCAGGCTGACACTGTGTGTGTCTTAAGTGAGTGGCCGCTCTATGGTGGCACTACACCCTACAATTTGCTACCACACGCGTGTGTCTCCGTAACAGCTTAGTGGGGAATCTGTTTACCCGCTAATCTTAAAGACATACCCTAGAATAGAGCATGTCTTTTTTTTTATAGTATTCCATTTAGAATAAATTCAAATCCCGACGTACACAGTTTGTGTCGTGCACGCAGTCAGCCCTTTGATGGAATTCCTAGCGGCGGGGGCCAACGCGCGAAAGATTTAGCACAGCCGCAGGAATGATATTACAGTCTCGCTGGGATATTGAAGAACAAGTCGAACTTCAAAATGAAGTATTACATTTGCATTTATTAATAGCTTAATAAAACAAAACTAATTTCTTCTGTTGGTAAGTAAGTAAGAGAACTATTCGTTACAGGCTCGTTATTCGACTGGTTCATCAGATGTTTGCGTGATAGTTTAGTAAGTGAAGTATCTCTCTGCTGATCTTACGGACACGTTGTCCTCTAGATTCGAACTTGGGCATACATAGACTTCCTCACGCGCTACGAACCAGCCAGCCAGCCAGCCAGCCATTTGATGGAATTACGCCTAACGACGATCTCGGATGTAAAACCCGAAACATAGAGGTTAGCCGTACGAATCGTTCTACGTTGATTAGTAAGGCTCCTTGCGTTCTGTCAATCACCGTACTCACCCGCGATCAGCACTTACCGCCCCCTCTCCTAAAGTGTCCCACAATGGATTATAAAGTTTTCATTTAGTTTTTACCCTTGAAAGACAATTTATTGAATATGAACCGTGCTCACTTTGTGATACAGAACGGTGTCTGCTCAAACAGCGAAATAGTTCAAGTAACGTTTGTTCGCTTATCTGAGATCTGAGGTAATTTTTTTCTTTATAAGTGAGGTCTTATTGTGATTTGCGCAACCGTATCGTCCATGACGAAAGTTAACAGTTTGCTATCAGCTATCACGTTGTGACCGGTTAATTAACTAGGCTACGAAGTCAAGGTGAATAATTGGATAGTAGTCGGTTCGGGAATATCAATTATACTAGCTGACCGAAAGTCAAATAGCGATTAAATAGTGGAATAACGTTTCCGTTTCGTAACACTATCGTATCATCTGGTGCTCTGTCAAAGTTCTGCTCGTTCAGACAACACTGAGGGGCTGAGAAATTTGTAAACAAGGCGTTTAACAACACCATTCACCTCGGGATTACAAAATCCTGAGAGAAAGACCTTTTTTTTTGTCACTGGGGGTCCTAGATCTTTGTAGGGGCAAAAGCACCTCAATGTTTATTCAATTCTAAAGACAATATAAAAACTATGCTTGACTTTTTGAAACCGTCCATGCTTACCTTGATACTATATTTTATAATCCTCGCCTTATTCACCACTTTTGTAAACTATAGCGAATTCAAGTGATATTAAAAGTCAGACTTTAACGTGGATACGTCGGCCTTTCGACGCGTTGCCCCGAATAGTGCCAAGGAGCAAACTTTACCCTTGAAAAAAGTCATTTCGGCTATTTCATAATTAATTACCTTCAATACAATGTAGGCAATTAAACATTTTCGATATATCGCAATCTGCCTATGGATGGGGAGTAGGCTTTGTGCCATTGATGAGAACAAGATTCGTGCGCGGCGTTCTTTCGGATGTTCTGCGTATCGCTTTCCGATCAGCAGCCGAGCATCAATATATTTTTATGCATTAAGTGCGGTCCGCACGCTCGTCTGTTTTTTTTCCGATTATTCAGAACAGACCGAGCAATGTATGTGGGAAGAAGAGAGGAGGGAAGATACAGCGGACGAAGTAATGGCGCTAAAGGATGTACTTGCCATCTCATCACAGATCCACAGGTCGATCCAACAATGTTGTTGTTGTTGTTGGCGACAACCCCGTTGCCGATTTTTAGGATGTTGTTGTTTTTCCGATGCCTGCTGCTAATACAGAATGAGGAACCTGGATGCGGCGAGAATGTGCACTTCTAGGATAGTGATACTGCGCATATCGAAAGCTCGCTGAAGCAAAAATCAGGTGAAAGCACCATAAAAAAGAACATGACGCCCGTAAAAGCACTTACACAGTCAAGCACTCTCTCTTTGAAGAAAAAAAGAATTAACTTATCATCTTGTCATAGATACTTTTTTCGTTCTGGATGCACGTCGCATGCAGGCCAAGAAAAGCAACATCTACTTTTTTCACGTAGCATCACCGTGAGAAAAGCAGAACATTGTTTACTGCAAAATGTTCGGCTATCTAATTGAACTTGAATGACTTTAGCGTTCCAAAATCGACCAGCAAATAATATATAAATAAATTATGCATGTCACCTGATAAATAAAGGCCTAGTACTTCATTTGATAATATTTGCCCACCAACCCATTTAAACGGCCGCTACATAAGTAAACAAGCTCCAGTATTGGAAAGGACACAAATACGGATTGTGGCGTTTATGATTAAATTCCTTGTAACATTTGCGATAAGAAATTTAAATACGACTAAAATCTTAAATGACATGCTGTATTCAATACGGTTCGTGTAAAATGCTAGATTTCACGAGGACTTTGCCCAGCATTGCTTTAACCCTTTCAGTTTTCTCTCCCTTTCTCACGCCTCTATACACTAAATAATAATAATGTTGTTTGCGTTATTTACTTTCTCTCGGTAATTGGTATTAAGCTTTCTTTCGTCTTCTACAACATACTTCTAGTCTTTCGAGCAATGGGCAAAGGCGTCGGCTTCTAGTAATATAGAAAATATGTAGATTGTGCGATATTTCTTTTTCTACTACATGTCACTGAAGAGACACATGAACTGAGCTCTTGCTGAATACCATTGCAGTGAGTCAGTCGATTCACAAGCGTTATTATTTTAATATCGTCTATTTGCCACGGAATCATTGTTTTATTATTATTATGCAGTTAACAAAGGACAACGAATCAAGACTTGATCAAAATCTGGTTTGTGCTCAAGACTGGCTGTGCCCTTTCGTCCTGTAAGTTTTGAGAATAGGCAACCGAGTCTTTATTTTTCTTTTAAAAAACAGACGTACGTGATTGGTATTTTGACGTGTGCTGATTGCGCATTGATTCTACAATTACATTTTATATTTAGGTGACATTAGACGGGTACACCTTACGAAATTTTGCAGTAACTTATGGTACACGAATTTAGCATGGTACACAGTTATGAAAAACGGGTTAATTTTTTCAAGCCAATGAATAAAGCTGCGGTCAACACGTGTTTTGTTTAATGCCGTCGTCTAGTAAGGCGCTTTTCTGGGCATATTTAGCCTCTATTTAACATATATATTTGACAGTTTATGCTACACAGGTCTGACACCAACACTGTGGCTCAAACACTATAATATAAATACTTTAATATAATACCGACTTTTGCTGCTACGTATTGACGCAGTAAAGGTTACCCATAAATCGATACGTATGAAGCTGTTGCTCTTGTTGACTCTAGTTAATTTAGGGTTGCAGTCCCGTTATATAGCGTTGCTAGAATGAACCCCGCTATCGAAACCTGCGATTTCGTTTAAAAGATAACAGAAACCAATAAAACCGAAACGATACCTTGATATGATAATAAAGTCATTCAAGGTCTACGGGGTCGTAACATTGGGTTACCTTTCCGAATGAATATAGGAGTGACCCTTTCTGATTTTTGTTTTCTTTCGCCGTTTCTCCCCATTACGTGTCAAGCAGACCAAAAAGCGTGACCTCATAAACCACCACTGCCACCCACGCCGTAACCACCGTCAGTGCAAGATTGCAAAATAAAGGGGCGATCTGTGCCGAAGCAGCTTCCGATCGCACAAGCACCCCCTAGCTCTCTCTCTCGCTCTGTCTTGCTTCCATTGCCCTTACCCCTCCTCCACTCATCCCCTTCAGGTCAACATCCATTCGGCTGGAATGCTAACTAAAGCGAGAATGGTATATTGTCCCGCAATCGAATGGAAACCAATAAAACAAAGTCGCCCTCTGACGTCTGGTCCCACTCGGGCCTTACTAGCTTCACCCGTAACCAAGTGCCTAATACCCGTATCTCCGACAGCCCCCAGATGATTCTGGATGATAGCAATACCTCTTCTTTGTTCCATAATAGCTAAAGCGGACGTTTCAAATTTCATCTTGTTGGCTTTTTTCTTTCCTTAACTTCGTCCCTTTCGCCGTCTGCTTACCCAAACATAGTCATTTGCTCCCTAACTCCGTTTCCGCGACCTAGTCACTTCACATTTCTTACTCTAACGTAACCTCACCATCGTTTCGCGCAGCTGATCAAACCCCTTTCCATCTCTCCCGTCCCTGGGTGTTCGAGAGAGGAGCCTTGTCAGCCGTGGCACGCTCAGCTTGTTGAAGATAACAAAGCAGGTCACGTATTGCGTTGGTCATGAATGCCAAATGTTGCGGAATAAATACGTTGTTGAAAATAAATAAACATATGAACTCGAAGTCTATACACACTGAATGGACCCCGGCCACATATGTTGCATGGGTCGCGTGGTAAACCTGATAATAGACGCCAGCGTAAAGTGCGCTAGAGAGGTCCAGTTGAAGGTAAAAAGGTAAAACGTAGGCGACGAAAGAACAACGCCACGTCTGAAGAGGTGAAACCAGCATGCTGCAACACATGAAGGGCGGCTGTCAATACCCGTCCGATGAGCTTATGCGAATGGTATCGCCTGGAATAATTAAAATGCTGAAATTAAGGTCTGAATGTAGAGATTTGAAATATCTAAGTCGTAGGGGGATACGAGGCGAGGTCTACGTCGGTATATAGTTTAAGTTAATAACGTGTGATTGCAAATTTCCATGTATCGTTTATTGTTATAGAAGATGTCTGCATTGCGTTGATGCGTGATTGTGATGCCATCTCGTCTCTAACCGTTTCTTTGTCCAGTTTTAAAATAGACCGCGGAAATTTGATTTAGAGAACTGCGATTGGTAAACAATTCATTAATAACAAATCGACAAACGATTTGCACTAATTACTGATGGAACATTGTTTAGTATTTTCGAGCGTACCACATCAATACCTGGTCAGGGCATCTTTCGTTCACGCATTTTCCCTTTTTATCGATATAATGAAGTTCCGTCGAAATACTCCGAAGTAGAGGTTCACTTACCTGTGTCTACATTGCTTGCCTGTAAAAATCAGCTCCTGTCATTATTATAATATCGACCGTAGTACACCACTAAACCCGCCGGCAGTTGTCGATTATATTATGCTAATTTTTTGCCGGAGGGTAACGACCATGGCGCTTCTAGTGCCGTCAAAGTTCTTCCCTAAGCACAACTAACGCCTAAGCTTTAATCTTTAACCTGCCACCGTACTCTCAGCGCAGTACACCCCTGCAGCGATCAGTGTACAGTGTCGCCACCGCCACAGTAGCACAAAGTTCACGCCAAAATTTCGTAGGGCGAAACAAATCGTCGCCTCTCTCTTCCAGCCGGCGTCAACTTCAATTTTAAACACTGATCCACACACGGGTTGGCTAGCATGCTTCTTAGCTGGCTTTTCGTTGCCACGTCGCTTCGGTCAGATTTCTTGTCATGTCCCTTTTTCCCGCTTTCTCTTGTGCACGATGTTTCTCCTAGCTGAGTAGCCCGCTTGAGGCATGGGTTTTCGCATTGGGGTTTTCCGACGGTGCTTCCCTATTTTGCCGACTCTGAAGGTGCTATAGTCATAGCGGAAAGCCTGACTGGAAAGTACATTAAAATAATTCACCGACACACGGGGCAACTCTGATAGCAGAACCTTACGTCATATTCGATTACCGTCAGCCCCACTTGGAGGCGATAACAGCCCTGGAGACCCGGGCGAATGCGGGAGCATGAAAAAGTTCAGGAAGCATTCGTAAGTAAACTATAGCAATGTCGTTATAATCGAACAATTTCAACCCAACCTAATGGAGTTGGACGCGTCCAGATGTGTTGAAATGTTCAATGAGTAACCCGACACTAAATCTTCGAAAACAAAAAAGCCATTAAATTTGATCGAAATAAGATCAATCACCTATCTTTAAATAGTGAAAAAATATTTCTAATTTGCGGCTAATTCGCGAACGTTATTCTTACATAGCTTTTGGTTTCGGCCTCTGGGTTCGCTAGAGATTCACAGATATGATTACCTCAAATACTAAGAACCCAGCGGCACAGAGTATACAAATGCACCTACACTGTACCCATCAAACTCACTCTGAAACATTCAATTATTACTATCAAGGATTTTTATTTCTAGACGATAATCTTAGTCAGTTCCTGGGGTTCACTTATCTGAACAAAACACATCATCGATGATTTTTATTTTTTGTTAATCCTTTGTTTTGAAACTAGTAGCCAATGTAGCAATTAATCCGTCTGATAGCGTTACCGCTTGCATTCGCTATTACGATACGAAGAAGTATTGGCGATGTTTTGCGTCATCTTTGATAGATAAATAATGGATTGGGAAATCTCGGGCCTTTGCTGTTTGAGATTGTCTTAGCATGCTTTGAATCCTCATAACTTTTTGTGAAGTCTATTAAAATTGACATATACATATTCCATATACTACCTACATTGCCAAGAATCCTTGACCTGTACCACACAACGTAGCTACTAGTTTGTTAGGATGAATAGACGGAGTTATTATGTTCTAATGAAATAATCGTCGACGGTTTTATTTTTATTTCTAGCATAATCATGTAAATTTCAGAGATATATATCTCTGAAAT